>NC_056624.2:73427492-73727492 GCF_002870075.4 Lactuca sativa | reverse complement strand
CCCAATTGTTAATTGGGTGATATTTTGGGTATTGATAGCTCGAAGAGTTGCCAGGACAACAACTAAGGATCTCTGGCAGTGAAGTTCAGCATCATGAGGTGAGTACCTTCCAGTAGATGTGGGTCGAAAGCACCAATGTCAGCCCACTAGTAAGAGTTATAGTAGAGATGATTGTCTTTGTGATAACTATCTGGTATGTCACTATCTGTTATGCTTTATATGCTAGAATGTTATGATATTAAATGATAGTAGTAGGAGGGGTAGGATAGACCCCAGTATATCTTGATAGGGCCGAGGGGGTATGTCGGCATCCGGTTAAGCTAGACAGTATATGACTTATGTGTTCATGAGCTAGCATGTTATATGGTTAAAGTAGGGGTGAAATAGTCCCCGGTACCGGTCGAAAGGACCGAAGGGGTAGGCCAGCACCCAGATATGCTAGATAGTAGGAGAATTGTATATATATGTTAGGATATTGTGTGGAAGTGGTAGGGGTGAAATAGTCCCCAGATACCAGTTGAAAGAGACAGAATGGGTAGGCCAGCACCCAGATATGCTAGGCAGGTTACCGGTTGAAAGAGACCGAAGGGGTAGTCTAGCACCGAGATATGTTGGGTAGTATGTTATTGTTTTGTATGTGATAAACTCACTAAGCTTCGTGCTTATGGTTTTTACTTTTGGTTTCAGGTACTTCGTCCATAGAATGGTTTTTCCGGTACCACCATGACCATAAACAAATATCAATATCTGTTTTTTGGTTTGTATGGAGCTGAAAACAGTTTGGTAGATCTACATCTGTTGGCTTTTTAACTTTGGAAGAAGTTGATCATGTTGGTCAGACAGAATTTTCTTGTTGTAACTCATCTCCTTAAGCAAAAGACGATTTTGTAAGATATAAAGGATGGAAAATGATGGCATTGGCAAATCAAAAGCAGCGAGTGATTTGGAAGGAACAGAGGAACAAATAGTATGTTCCAATTCGTGAAGTAACTGTTGATGCACCACATTGTCTGTGACGCGGAAGTTCTTATCTGGCATTGTCATTTTTGACCTATGTAGGTAGTCATTCAATATTTTTTTCATATGCTACTTCCCAAAACATGCACGGATTACTAACCTCACAAAAAAGCAGCAATTGACAGAATAGAGAACGAAGCTATGATGAGGTTGCCCAAAAAAAAGATTTAGTGAATGTAGTCATTCAATCAGTGTCATCCAATATTATTCCCAATGCGTTGCAGGCACTTTTTTAAGTCAGGTGGAGACGGCCAAAAACGGTGCGTAGATCTTCGAACGACGTTCAACCCTTCTGATGAAAAAGTAGCATTCGAAGGTAGAATAGTTCGCCAGATGATGGGTGTACAAACACAAGCCAGCCAACCATTTTGGACGACTCATCGACCCTTCGATCCCACGATTTGGAAGGGACATCCCACCTATAGGACTTTCGATAGTTAGTAAATGTCAGTTCACGTCCTGCTGGATCTTTTACATTGTTCTCGAACCATGCGAGAAGGGTCTTTTTAGAAGCATAGGGATTAGAGAGAACTTCTTTTATTGAGTTGTTCTCTTTGAAGACAATTTATTGTGTATTCTCTTCATGAACTGATAGAATATGGACTGTGGGTAGTGGTAATGTATGTGAAAGTCTAAAATTTGCCATGCTACCTCAGGTGGACAAATATATCTGCCATCTAAAAAATTTTGAACCTCATTAATACACCGACCATTTTTATCTGTAGTAGTTGGTCCTTTATTTGTATCAATACTTAGACTAGCCTCATCATTCGGTTCACTTTTTTCAATTGCATATCTGACACGATCTACTCCTTTTGAAATGTATTTGAACAGGTACTTAATCATCATGCTCCAGCCATAATATTCAACGTTAATGTGAGCTTCAAATCGAGAAAAAAAGTCTTTTATTTTAGGGGACCACATATCCATTATCTATGACGACCCCGCATGGTGTTGTGTGTCGATCAGATGAACCACGCTTGTAGCTGTCACGCCCCCAAACTAGAACGGCAGAAACATTCAGGGGCGGAGGACGTCATGTCAAGTATCACAACATATGCATTATAAAAATCAGAGTACAACAACCATTGCATTAATAATGTATAAGTTCTTACATAAGTGTTCAAACATTTGATAATTCACATCAAAAGTAGATATAGCAAAAGGCAACAGACGCAACTCGGTACTAGGTTGTCTTCTGTAAGGCTCCGGGAGTGTACCTGTCTACTGGATTCCTGAGAATACAAGTTATATTGAAAGAGAGGATCATCATTTAATGCTGGTGAGTTCATAAGTATTTAGTTATAGTTGTTTTAGCTTCAAGAAAAAAATGAATGAGTTTGTTCAAGAAAGTCCTATACTTTCTGTTTTACAACTAAAAAGTAGTTTTACTCCATAAAACCGTTCTAATTAAGTGTTATTGAACTTATAACCAAATTAGACATAATTTTTAACTCTTCATAAAATTATAAGACGGATGTCTTCTGTTTCGTTTATTAAATGTAGTTTTAATCCCATAAAACCGTTCCATTTGTAAAAGTAGTTTTAATCCCAAAAAATCATTCCTTTTGTTTGTGGAAAATGATTAATGCAGCAGTATTTCAAAAAAATAAACTACTGGTGTAATAACTACCCTATAATTAAGATTATTAATTAGGGTTAAAATGTGATGTGGTTTAACCATGTTGATTGACTAGTGTAAACATGACGGCCTGTTGGCGTCGAAACTAATGTGACATTGTCACCCCTAGGCTTGATTTCCGGACTGTAGCTAACAGTCGGGGTGTGGGATTATCAGTCCCGTATAGATCTATACACACAATTCCTGCTCTCCCTCCTGCAGACTCTGGTTACAAAACGTGACACAGCAAATGTATTCTTGTGCCATTAAGTAGTATCTCACATTTTAGTTATCATGTACATGTATAGTGTGTATGTTCCTTCTGTTTCTTATATATGTATTTGTGTTCTCCTTTTGTAAATGTGTATATATATATATATATATATATATATATATATATATATATATATATATATATATATTGTTACTTCTTATTCTTGTATATGTATGTGTGTATGTATGATCTCTAAACTATACCTATTATAGTTTACTAGTATGTTTGTTGTATAACTTACTTGTTGAACAGACTCAATTGTTAAGCATAAACAATTAAACTAAGTATAACCTTGAGAATGAGGTTTAATATTCATATAAGTATTTAGTATGTATAATCATAAGTTAATCGACAGTCGAACTAGTGAATCCTACCCTAAGCCCACACCCAAACAAGAAACAGGGATCAACGTCATTAACATTAGTCTTAAGTCCATTAAAGCATACTTATACATAAATATCTATATGCATTTTTAACCCAAATCAACGTGTGACTATGGGGAAGACCTCTTTTCTGGAACTCTATGGTATACAAATCTGCATGAAGAAATGCACATATTATATAAGAAATTACCATGCAATATACTTTTTGCAATAAATAAATAACGCAAACAGAATATAATGTCATGTACAAATCAGGGACAATAACATAACATTGAACTACATGATATTTAGAAATGGCAAATGGTACGTTATTTTTTTATATATATAACCATAATCTGATTATACCCGATCCACATTTTATATGTTCAAACCACTATATATATATATATATATATATATATATATATATATATATATATATATATATATATATATATATATATATATATATATATATAACACTGGATATAAACATTTACAAATAACATTGCAGTTTTTATACAATTATTTTTGTATTATTGATAAAATTAATCAAATTTGTTTAATTTTTACGTATGGTGGTGTCTTCACATGTTGTTCCACTTTCTTGATTGAATCTATAACCTTCATTAGCATATTCATTTTTTATGGTTTATTCGAAGAAGACAGTATCAAAAGTCATCTACCTTCATCACCATCTAATATAGTACATTTGACTCTTTTTGGCCTTTATATTTAGAATAGTGCTTATAACTTATAAGTTGTTGATAATGTAATGGAATAAATTGACAAAAACAAAAAAAGGAAGGAAAAACAGATAAGTAAGATGTTATATTAAAAATTAAAAGTAAAGTGATATTGTCTATGGTTTTTTCCATAAAACTTCACAAATGTACAAATATAACATACATTGATGAAAAAAATAGCAACGTAGTTTCATACCTAGAATAAAGAAGAATGAACACATATTTTACGTGTTACAAATTGTAGCAATGTATTTTGAAAGGACATTACTATAACTCGAACTTTTTTATCGAAGTAACATAACATACACATATAATATAGAAGAATACACATAAGAAAATAGGGAAAAAGTGAAAAACAATGATAGTGTAATTGATAGAAAAAATGAGAGTATATTGCTATTTTTTGCATTTCGATGAATGGGGTAAATAGTAGATAATAGTTTTCTTTCAAATAAAGTTAACCTTTGTGAAATGTCTTTTTGACTTTTCACCATAATAGAAAGTATGTTGCCCTTAATTGATAATGATAGCAGCCCCTCAAGAAGATGATGGTGGTGGTAGTTGTGTTATTCCAAAACTACCCTTTTGACTTAATGCTCTCCATACAAAAGATCAACAATAGCAAATACTCCAATTCCGACTTCAGCGGCACCAGTTTCAGGCACATATGCCCTCAGCTGTTTCATGTTTTTTCAATTATAATGTTGTAATTTCAAGAAATGGAGATAGGGGTAGTTAGGTAATTTTGTCATTTATCTGTTATGTGTTTTAGTCTGGAGTTTAAACCCTTAGTTGTTCTTTCATAATGTTGCATTATATTTTTTTGTTATATCTCGATCAATTATACAAATGTCAATTAAAAAAATCAATAATTTGGATTTTCAGGTATGTTTTGATTTGTATTCATTTCCTACCTATGTTTATGCCTAAAAAAATAACTGATGTGAAAAGAAGTTGCATAAAATATTTTGCACTAACAGATTTGTAACAACCTATACTGTAAAGAGAAGAACACATATCTACAATGGATTGCTAAATAATAACAATAAGAAGAAGACATGAAGTGATATTGACAGAAGAACATACATACATCGATGTCGCCAAAAGTCTTGTCTTCCTTTAAATTTTTGATAAACGCCTGAATCTTTATCTTAAAAACTCTAGTGATGATATCTGCCCTGCTGTGAGGATCCCTCTGACCATGCACATCCATATAGCGCGTTATTTCTGGCCACTTGAAATTACACATGAATGTTATGAAATACTGTGGATTCCCATAAACCCTACATAGCACAAGTGCATCCTGATAGTGACTATACATGTAGCGAGGACCACACGTAAAAGATGTGGGTAAGAAGATGTGTTTCCCAACTGATCGAGCTTCGGTGTCACCCTTTGAAAGTGCATCGTATGGATCGCTGACATATTCGGAACAAAGATTTTCTTGATGAGAAGCGATATATTCCAGTCGTCCCTCCTCAATACAAGTATATGCATCTACCAAATATTGCTGAAAGAGTCGAGATGCATTCAAAATAGTAGACCATATGTGTCGGCGAGCATGAATCTAATATGTAAAATACATATTAACAGTAAGATTCCTTGCATTAGCAGTAGTCTGATTACCCAATTTTAGACGCGGAGACCAACCCTCTTCACCATATGGAAACAAAATCGGATATTGCAGCGGCATATAGCTAGGATGAAGCTTACTAATACGCTACGGACGACCCGAATTAGAGTGGACTACAATATCATAATTTCTACAATTAGTATCATCACCAGTCACTATGCAACCCATGGAGCCGGGTGAAGGTTGGTCATATCTATAGTTGGGAACATTGTTAAACAAACGAATAGCATATGATGTAACGTTCATCTCATCAGCAAATTGTTTTGCAGTCTTGAATGTACACATATATTCGTTGTTTCCCTTTAAAATGGCAACCAAAAACGTAACTATACCCTCATCCAAATCCCTTTTTTTGGGATTGTCGAATGTCCTAAACCTGGACCTCATTCTCGGTGTCAAACAAATACAGCTAAAGAAACCTAGGCCCCTTGACAACATCAGGGTAAAGGACTGAATTTTATGACTAATTTGACCGGAAACCTTAAACACATAGGGACCACGACTATCATTGAGATCCTCATCTACATTTGCCCCAAACAATGTCATAGAGAACATGCTATTATAAGCTATAATGTCCCTCAAAAAACGAACATTATCAAAAATGGCAATATATTCAATCGGTAATGTAAAAGGATAAGGAAGGATGACATCACCAGATTTGTAATAATGACCATATCTCGGGTGATGAGCAGTGGATAGCTTCATAGACCTTTCAACAAACCACAAATAGGCGCCGCTAAATTCGCAAACGCAGACACAGTCACCATACTCGGGAAGAACAACAGCGGTGCATTCGTCGAGATCGCCTAGTACAACCAATGACAAAGGAAACAGCCACAACCAAAGAGGAACCAACATCATCCCCGAGAGAAGAGAACCCAACATCGACACACCTCCGCTTACAACGGAAAGACATACGAAAAGAAACCAACTACAACAATCCGAAGAACCCAAACACCAAAAAAAGATCGAAGGATTTTACCTACAATTAGAAGAGGAAACAGAAAGGGAGAAAGCGAGGGAAAAGATAGATACCAACAAAGAAACAAAAAGGCCGGTACCATGAACATGGAATTGAGTAACAGCAATCCAAAGCTGATTAGGGAAAAAAAACAGTAACGTTAACTGTGAAGAAACATGTGTCCAAACGTGGCAAAAAAGATTTGAAAAAATGACAGAAATTACCCCAAACAAAAATAAAGCTAGAAGAGAACACATAACCATAAACAAAAAACCAAACCTTCCAAAAACCAAGGAACTTTACTATTCCTAAGATTGTCTTACTTTAATATATATATATATATGGTTAGATTCATTTGAGAGGGGTCTACTTTTATGAGATTGTGAGACCACTTTTTTTGATGAAATATTCTAATATTCTGTTATTCAAAAAAAATATATATGTAATATTCTGATATTTTAAAATAATATTTTTAATACATTTTACACTAAAATATTCTAAAAGCATATAATGTTAGAATATTATATATATATATATATATGTGTGTGTGTGTGTGTGTGTGTGTGTGTGTGTAAAGGTTCAAATGAGAACCACTAAAAATTAAGAACTCTAAAAACCACTTATTATTAAGTCGATTTTTCTTATTCCATAAAACCTGATGCATTACTCTCGTTGTTTTATAAAAACAAAAGGAATTATTTCATATACTTCAACCACCTGTGATAAATACCACCACCACCACTGCTGACAGCCCATTTCCGCCAGCATGGCTGCTCCACCACCGCCACGACGCCCACTGTCGCCACCATCGTCGACGGCGGCTCCGCCTCCTCTACCTCCCTTCCTCTGTCGCAGCTTCCGATCACCTACGAGAACATATACATTTGTCACACAAGCCCCTCTTTCAATTCTAGATCTGTTGTCACTGCCTCTTCTCGTTCATTACTCCGATTCGCTGCTAACGACCTCAATCTACCACCAACAAATCGGCCTCCTTCAGTTCCATTCTATCTCTAAATTGCAAAAATGTTTCAGATTTGGAGAGAGAGTATTAACGTTGAAGTTAAACCACCTCCAACGTCAAACAACCACCTAGATCTGACAAAGCACTAGAAAGCTTATTTGATATGCTTTGCCGGAACACAACATCTGATGTAGAATGAAGTTATTTGTTGCCTCCAGATGACCGAACACATCCAGATCTGCTTTTTTCGGCCAATCTCCTCTAGATCTACAATTTCATGTTAATCGTCGTTGACGTCACTCTACCATAGGTGTTTGTGGATCTGAAGCTATGAAGCACACTCAAATCTGGAAACAAGAGTTTTAAAGATGTTTGATGATATGCTCATGAAAAAATGTATGTTTTAAGTTGTGAATGGTGTAAATGTGTTATTTCATGTTAGATTTGGTGTTTATATGTGTGGTGTATCTGTATCTGGTGATGGTGTTTACATAAAAAAAATTGCAAAAAAAAAAAAGATGCACACAAGGTGCTTGATGAAATGCCTCAATGAAATTAAATAAATTATTAAGTTGTAAATTTAGTTGTGAATGTTACTGGTGAAGTTTTTTTAGATTTATACAATGAATAAATTGTTAATATAACGTCTCTTTGTATATTTGTTCAGATCTTCTATTTTAAGATGATTATGGATATGATGTATATGGTGAACACAAAGTGTTTGATGAAATGATTCAATGAAATTCGGTAAGTTATTAAACTGTGAATATGTGTTTTTTATAAATTTGTTTTTGTGAATATATAAGTTATTAAACTGTAATTATATATTTTTTTATTCACTAAATTATGAGTTAGTGTCGGGAATATTGAATTAAGTTGTGAATTAATGTCTCAAATATTGAATTAAACTGTGAATTCTGATTTTTTTATTATTTAGATCAGATTTTTTTTTTAATTCACTAAATTGTATATGTTTTTCTTTTAATGTTTGGTTATGAAATATGAGATAATTTATGTATGTATTAAATTGTGAATGATTTGTTTAATACAGTAACATATGAGATTATACTTGTAAATGAGCTATTGTATTGAACTGTGAATTTTAGGTATTAAATTTTATTCATAACTTAATATAATAGATTCACAATTTAATACATAGAAATGTCTGCGTATAACAATGTATAAATGTAATTTTTAAGTTGATAATATTGATGTGAATAAATAATTTTACATATTAAACTGTGAATTGACTATATTAAGTTGTGAATTGATTGTACTATGTTGTGAGTTTGTTATGAATTTTATGTTTGCTTCTGAAATATGATAAGAAATAATCATTACACACATATATGATTTTTTCTAAATTTAAATAGATTATATGAAAACTTAAATTAAGAATATTGTGTAAATTTAACTTTGAAAAAAACACTGACATTCATATCTAAAAGTATAAATGTAAGTTTTAAGTTAAGAATATGACATTTTATTGTATTAAATTGTTAATTTAATATATTAAGCTGTGAATTTTTTGTATTAAACGGTAATTATTATATTAACTTGTGAACTGATATCTGAAAGTGTAAATGTAAGTTTTAAGTTAAGAATATGACATTTCAGTGTATTAAATTGTTAATTTAATATATTAAGCTGTGAATTTTATGTATTAAACGATAATTGATTATATTACCTGGTAAACCGACTTCTACTTACTGTGATTTTTTTAAATAATTTTTTGTTTAAATATAAATGATTTATGAATGAACTTTTTGATGGGTTTTGGTCCTAAGAACATCCTATGTGCTCATACAAACCCTAATGCTTGGATCTAGGTTTCTCTATTGTACATGCAAGTTATCCAAGACTATAAACCCTAGATCTAACATATGATAATCAATATAACATATAATTAGGGTTTAGATCATACCTTGATTGTTATGTAGCAATAACAATCCCAAATCTCCTTGTATTGACTTTAGAAAGCTTAGAGTCACAAATGTCACTCCTCTAATGGTTCACAAACACCATAAGCAAGAGGATGAAGAGGGGAGAGGTTAGAGGCTGCCCAAAAACGTGTGAAACCCTAGAACAAGTATTGGCCACGTTTTTGGTCCTTAAGGGGTCTATATATAGGAGGCAATTAGGGTTATCAAACAAGGAAACCCTAATATGGATGCTTAAGCCCTAAGCAACCCATAGATCCCTTTCCTTAAGGCCTTGGACGATTTCCTTATGGGTCTCCCCATAGAATTCGTCCACTCCTTAATACAAGGCAATCCATGGCCCAAATTGCAATTATCTTATAATTACAATTCCAGTCCCTTAAGTTTAATTAATCTCGTTTAGTCACAAAATTAATTACTAATTAATTCTTGACTAATATTAATTAAACAATATGATTTCTCCTTTAATATATTATTCTCATAATATATTAATAAATCATATTTAATCCTTTCTCTCCATAATTCATCCTATCAAGTTGCTTTGGTGAAGGCAACCCAAAAGGACCATGCACCATCGGGTCAAGTACATACCAAAATAGTTATGGACTTAGACACTAATCCAACAGTCTCCCACTTGGATAAGTCTAATAACTATTATGCGTATGACTTCAGATCCTGATCTGCAATCGTAGCTTTCCAAAGCCGCTGTCAACTCTGATCATATCAGATACGCGTGTCCTTTAGATAAAGGATCATATATTCCTCCATTCTAGATATCATATGAGATATGATTTCAAATCATTCTCTCTGTACTATTTCTCAAATTCTGATTTATGACGAGTGACTAATTGAACAAATCAAATTAGCCCTAGCCCGGCCGAGCATTTACGTTTGTCATCACTAAATCATCGAGGGGCCCAAAGATATCGCTTTTATCCTACTTTGGATAAAAGGAACAGATAAACTTTGATACAATGCTTGCTTGCACTCACTAACCAAATCACACACAACAATATGTTTTATAACACCAAGTTACTAGTGCGTTTACATATTATCAATGTGCAATCGATTTGCAAGATACAACTCACACATCTCGGTTTCAAGAATATAAGATGTTATCGTCTCAACAATCACTCGTGATACAATTCATGGAGTGATCCAAGTGAGCGTGGGTTTAATCCAATACTCAAATCATATTCATAAGCACTCATGAACGTTGCAGCAAACATTTTCTTATGTCTAATACCTTATAGACAATCCACACACCAATTCATGACAGTCTTTATTCATACCTACTTCCAACGTATGAATGACTGTGGCCCGTTCGAATAATTTGACTGTTCTTAACCAATTAAATTATTCAGGAAGTCAAAACATGCAAAGTGAAACACAAGAATAATACTAATCCCATATGGCCTCAAACCTTTGAGTATAAATAAAACACCTTTTGTTTATCACCATATCGATTACTCATTATTTGTCGTTTCGGGTAATCAACTTTTTACTTGAATTATTACACTTGTCCCATGCTCCCAGCATGCACACAATGTTTACCTATGGTTCTTACTTTGTGAAATAGATCAAATTGAACACATTTCCAATCATACTCATTTCACAACTCCTAATCCTTTTCATAAGTGAAAGAATATCAAATTCTTGCCACTTATGGAATATGTTAGATTCTAACATTTTATGCAATGACCCTTTCATAATGTCACTGCACCAAAGTCACAAAGACTATTGCCAATGATATTACAAAAGTCCTCTATTGGAGATTGTTACAACAAAATTCCTTAGATATGATGTCTCTCACTCAAAGTACATTCCTTTGAACATCCTTTTGCATAAAAGTTTCTAATCTAGACATAGATTTTCAATATTCAATTCCCAATATGGAAACGTTTCCATATTTTCCATATGACAACTTATTCTTAATAGAATCTTATCTATTCGTAATAATGTCGATATGGTCCATTCAATACCATGCTTCTAACTACTCACAAGCAACCAATCCTCGTCGAACTTTGGATTGTCCTTTGATAGTTGTTTAATTATTTTAGTCAAAACCAATTCTAGTCCCTTTTCCTTCTAAATGCGCTATACATTTGGAAAATTTTAGAATGGTAAAACATTAAAGCATTTGCAATCGATCGTATACCCGAAGCGTATGGGACACGACGCATAATGTTTTATTTGCTATGTTCTCAAAATTCGAATTGTGAAGATGAATGCCGTAATCGAAATTTTAAGAACACACTATGTACCTTTGACTAAATTTATTAACACTTCTCAACCTAAACCTTTAGATTTGAAATGAAGCATAATATTCTCTCCCTTAATTATAGCAAAACAACTTTACAACCCTTACGACTTTGCAAGGTATAACTCTTGTTTTCTATAATTAATATTGCCAACTTGCAATACGTGCCTTAATAATCATACAATCATAACATTTATGCTCCCACTATCATGATGATTATTATAAAACATAACACTTATGCTCCCACTAGCTTCGACATGTATTCATAAACATCTTAACTTTCAGAAAGACAATACCTATTGAATTTCTTAAGTCCATGTTTCTAATACTTAATGCTTTGATAATATTTTATCAAGGCCTCTTAAACTTATACACCCTTGCCTTAGATAGTTCATATGTGTGTCTAAACAATTGCCAAACCTCACAATTCAAATTATGAAAAGGGATACTGTAACCATAATCGAATTCGAGAATGCAATTTTACAGTCACTATCTTCTTAAAATCTTTCTTAGTGAAAGTATTTCCTCACAATCATTTTCATGAAGGAGGAAATCTTATGACACTTAGATTTAAACGGTGTATGTGTTCCTATCCATGTGAATTTGTTAAAACCAAAGTTTACGACAAATTCAAACTCATATGGACCGAACTATCTTAATCTTGATTTCTTGCCTTATGGTAGCTTAGCTGCCCACCATGTCTTCCAAGTAGTTAATCAGCTCACCCTTTCCTATCAATGTACCTTTCATTGATTAAGGTCCTTCCCTTTTATGCATTCAAATGAGAAATCATAGGACTCACATGCATAATTAACTCGATTGGATTGGCACAGAAACAAAATAATGTCGACACGATAGGTTGTAAACCTCAACTCGTGTGCTAGTGATGATCGATAAGGTTTATTTGATTTGTTCTTGAAACCTTTCAAGACCATTAAGACTCCCACTGACTCCTTGACATATAAGATTCTCTTGTCAACAAACATTTCTTGACAAACAAATATTCAAGAGTTAGTGTAGTTTAAAACACTTCATAAATTGGTCCTAGTTGGTCTTTGTCTTATCCAAGACATCACAACTTTCCACATTTGATGAATGATATAAACCTTCTTAATACTTTTCACTCAATGTCGCAATCCTAACTCTAAGACTTGTTTTGGAACGAAGTATGATTGACTTCTTGATTTAACCATTTCTTCAATCCTCGATTCCTCTTCTTAGACATACAATTGTACTAAGACTCACTTAGAGGATCAATTGAGATATGGTTCTTAATCATTAAGACCTATCATAAAGCATAAAAGGTACTCTCCCTTCTTCTTAGAATGGAGAAACTTTTATCTTTTTGCCTACTTGATTCTTCTTATTCGTTCTGCTATTGATTTAAACCTTTTCAATCAATTCAGAATTACACTTAATCTTATAAGTATAATCATATTTACTAAACTTTTAGTAAATCATGACGAATATTTTGTTACTCTTATGGTGGACTTTGATCAACACGCAACTTTGTGTATTCGATCTCCAAGTCCTTCACTTGACACTTTGTCAATGAATTAGTCTAATTTCCAAATATGAAATTTCTCATTCATCGTGCAACCAAGTTGCATGATTCCAAGTTTCTGTGCAATTGAAACTTGGGCGATGAGAAACTCTCCATATTTGGTAAATTCTCGACTTTCCATAAATAACATAATAAGGACCAAATCCATTATTGCTAATAATAGAAACATTTTAACATCAATTTTTCATACACGCCATTGTAAGGATAAATAAATAATATAAAATCAAAATTTATTTTATTGCGGAAAAATTTGTCCTTACAATGCAATTCATTGAAAAACTATGCTAATACATCTTTCTTAGCAATCTAATTCTAACTCTAAGTAGTAGCTCAAGAATCTAATCTTCGAGAAATGCGATCGAAATCCATTCCTTCACGGTTAGATTCTGCTCACTTCTTCCCTTAAGCTTCCTTTCTTTTCTTCGATCCTACAAAACATCAATTGCAATCTTATCACATTATTTATTAAGAATCTAGAATAGAAGCTTAAAAGAGTTAGTCAGCAGAGCCATACGTTTTGACTCTCCCATCTCTTAGATCTCTTAGGTAAATAGGGCAGCTTCGTCTCCAATGCCCCTTCTCTTGGCAATAAAAGCAGATTGACTCTTTTGGAACAGGACATGGAACTACTTCAAACATTGCCTTTCTCTTATGATCAAACTTTTGATCATAGCAAGTCTTTCGTTGCCATTGTCTATATCCATAGAGGTCTTGAAGGCAGATTCACCGATCAACTTTGCTTTTCTATTGCGCCAAATCATTGCTGATTCAGCAGCAATAAGCATATAGGTGAGATCTATAAGGATCACGTCGCAGTTCATCATATAGTACTCTCTTACGAACTCACTATATGATTTAGGAAGTGACTGAAGAACCCAATCAACAGCCATCTCCTCACAAACAACGGATCCCAACATTCTTAACCTATCAATGTGTGACTTCATCCCTAGGACGTGTGCACACACCGACTTTCCTTCTTTATGTTTACTTGCCAAAAGGGCTTGAATGAGCTTGAACTTTTCAAGTCTTCGAACTTGTGGGTTAGGGAGAATAATTGGAGGAGGAGGAGGAAGTGAAGCATGATCTCTAGTTCCTCGATCGAATCGTGGAATACCATCTTCATGTGGAATGCTTGTTCCACGGGATTTGGGAAGACCATAGTTGTCAAACTTTGACATCTATAAAATGGGAGAAACAAATTCAAGTTAGTTGATTGATTGAGTCCTTAGTAAATCACCCAAATGAGATACTAAGGCTAGGACCCAACACAATATTCTACAACTCGGGAGAGGGATGTTGTAACCCTAATTGCAGAATATTTGAAGGTAAGTGAATGACGATTCACTAATTTCCACCATGAAAAACGAAAAAGAAATTTAAGTTTTAAATCTATGAAAACTCCTAGATCCTTTGAGATTCATTGAACTTTCAATGGCATGTTTAAATCTCGATATGCCCCTCTTGTTTGTGACTGGGATGCCGAGGATCACAAAGCGGGTGTGAATAACCATGCAAACTTACATGGTGCCCTCACATGTTACAGTCACCTATTCGATGTGCCGGTAAACCACACATGCTCCACCGAACTATGACAAACATTGAGTCACCCTTTGCTACCTTTGCTTAGAACCATTTAGTGTGTCGGTTAACCACACGCACTCCACTAACGTCTTCGCAAGGGCACAAAGTGTAATTTCATGGAATTGCGTCAATTCACTTTTGCCTAAGTAACTAAGATTGGGAATTTGTAAAACATTTAGTTACTTTTGTACTTCATTATACTTATAATGGAAGGTTTTTGTCCTATCCTACCTGTTCGGCTAACGACCATCCACTAGTCAAGAGTGCGGTGGGTAAGAGTGGATACCCATTCAATCGTCATTTTATAGGCAATTTCCTTAAACACCCTTTATAGACCAGCTTCGTGAATGAGGCCTACTAACGGTAAGACTGACTTTTACTCATACATATATATAATGTTAGACTTTTAATGTTATATATAGTATAGGGTGTATTTTACACTTTTTTAAAATACTAGGTGGTCTAATTTAACAATTATACTTTTAATTCAATTAAATTGTAAACCTAAACTTTTATGGATTTATTAAACCTCTTTTAATTATACACCTTAATTAGTTAATAAAACCATAAGGGTGTGATTTGAACTTTTCAAAACAATACTAGGGTTTTAGAATTTAACATTCCTAATTAAACTTTTAATCAACTTTTAAATTCCAAAACTTGAGGGCAAGTTTTGAAACATTTCAAAACATTAGGGTTTAGAATTTAAATATACATCAAAATTAAACTATTAATCAAAATTTAAATTCCAAAACTTGAGGGCAAGTTCTGAAACCTTTTTCAAAACATTAGGGTTTTAACTATTTAAATTTCAAAACAACAAAACTTTTGGGTTCAAATTTAAACTATAAAACCTAAAGGGAAAAATATGAAACTTTTCAAAGCAGAAGTATCAAATAACAAATAATCTAAATTAACATTTAATCACATAATTATCCATATTTGATTTATTTAATGATTTCTTGCAAAACAATTTACCAATTTAATCAAAATAATTAATCAATTATCACACAAGGAAACAAATATTTTATTAATTGATAAATATCTTCAATTAGATCAAGAATATAGTCAAATATATCATAAAATCGGATTTATATTGATCTAATATGATAAGGCAACTATCCTTAAGCAAAAACAGCAAGAAATCTCGGTTTTCCCTCCATCTGACCAGCCGACTCGCCGAGTCAGGCATGGACTCGTCGAGTCAACATGGACTCGGCGAGTTCATCTATGGACTCGGCGAGTCCAGCCTCCAGAAACACAAAAAACGAATTTTTCAATTATACAAATCATCAATACAATAGAAACCAATCTAGGCTCTGATACCACTGATGGGTTTTGGTCCTAAGAACATCCTATGTGCTCATACAAACCCTAATGCTTGGATCTAGGTTTCTCTATTGTACATGCAAGTTATCCAAGACTATAAACCCTAGATCTAACATATGATAATCAATATAACATATAATTAGGGTTTAGATCATACCTTGATTGTTATGTTGCAATAACAATCCCAAATCTCCTTGTATTGACTTTAGAAAGCTTAGAGTCACAAATGTCACTCCTCTAATGGTTCACAAACACCATAAGCAAGAGGATGAAGAGGGGAGAGGTTAGAGGCTGCCCAAAAACGTGTGAAACCCTAGAACAAGTCTTGGCCACGTTTTTGGTCCTTAAGGGGTCTATATATATAGGAGGCAATTAGGGTTATCAAACAAGGAAACCCTAATATGGATGCTTAAGCCCTAAGCAACCCATAGATCCCTTTCCTTAAGGCCTTGGACGATTTCATTATGGGTCTCCCCATAGAATTCGTCCACTCCTTAATACAAGGCAATCCATGGCCCAAATTGCAATTATCTTATAATTACAATTCCAGTCCCTTAAGTTTAATTAATCTCGTTTAGTCACAAAATTAATTACTAATTAATTCTTGACTAATATTAATTAAACAATATGATTTCTCCTTTAATATATTATTCTCATAATATATTAATAAATCATATTTAATCCTTTCTCTCCATAATTCATCCTATCAAGTTGCTTTGGTGAAGGCAACCCAAAAGGACCATGCACCATCGGGTCAAGTACATACCAAAATAGTTATGGACTTAGACACTAATCCAACACTTTTGTATTAATGTTAGAATATATTTATTTTTTGTGTTGTATAAGTACGTAAGATTGTATTAGTTTTTTTAATTGTTTTGTATTAAATTTAATATGAGTAAAGTAATAGGTTTATTAAATTATGAATGTAGTATTTACCCTCTCATCGCATGACTTTATATACAGATCTGATTTTCAAGAAAAGATTGTTGCAATGTTGGCATAGATTGTTGGTGGCAGCGTTTATTGGTGGTGGTGGTGGTAGAGTTTAGGTTTGACTTCTTTAAATTTGTGAATTAATATAAAATAGATTGTATTAAGTTGTGAATTTTGTCTATTAAACTGTAAATGAACTACATAAATTTGCATTTTACATAATTTTTGGGTTAAAAATATAAAACGGTTATATGAATGGAAATATTAGACTAAAAAAATAAGATTTTGCCATTTTCTTAACAAAAGACAAAAATTAAAATTTTAACATATTTAGTAATATTCACAATACATATTACTTATTATATATGAGTTCTTAAGGTTTTTAATCTTTTGTAGTTCTCATTTGAACCACTCTATATTTAATAATATTCACAATACATATTATTATATGCAATGTTTTAAAAACCGGTTTGAACCGGCCGGTTGGACCGGGAACCGGAGGAGGGAGCGGTTCAACTATCACCGGTTTTACATTGATTTCTGAACCGGATTGAACCGGCCGGTTTTTAGAAAAACCCGGTTGAACCGGTCAAAATAAACCGGTTAATCCGAATAAAAACACATGAAAAATAATTATTTACATAATAAACTTTGGTATTTTTTTTTCAAATATATTTAGTTTTCTCTAAATAAAAACATATGTTAAATGCTATAAAGTTTTTTGATGTGGTTGTATTCATCTAAAACTATATTTCATTTCGGTATTATATTTAATTTTTTTTAGCATATATTGATTGATGTAAAACACTAAAACTTATGGTTATGTGTTATTTTAATGTATTTTGATTTAAACTTATTTTTATGTGTATTTTTAATGTTTGAACTTGTGAACATCAAATTCATAATTTATATATGTATGTATGTGTATGAAAATAGAAAAAAAAAAACATGAAAAATATAAAAATCGGTTCACTCGGCTGTCGAACCGGTTAAACCGGGAATCGGTCACTATACCGGTTTTTAAAACATTGATTATATGTGAGTTCTTAGGGTTCTTAATCTTTTGTGGTTCTCATTTGAACCGCTTCCTATATATATATATATATATATATATATATATATATATATATATATATATATATATATATATATATATATATATAAAGAGAGAGAGAGAGAGAGAGAGAGAGAGAGAGAGAGAACGTCTAAATGACAAAAGTAGATTTTACATAACAAATCGATAAAGAAAAGTAATACCACTCTATCCAACAAAATCGTTTTTATAGAATATCAAAAGTGATAAATATATAATATATTAGTTTAATGTCGATAAAAAAAGTCGATCCATGTTGAAATTAAGACTCTCACGGACAAAAGGGCAAAACATGGCTTCATAATTTTGTGGCTTTTGCACAAAGGGTTGAAAGAAAATAGTCACCTAATAATTATAATTTTTGGTTCATTGAGTACAGGTCAAAACACAGTACAAAAAAATCAGTTCTAATATATCTAGCATAAGAGACAAGGCCTAAAACTATATCAAAATCTTTTTTGAGAAAACAATATTAAACATATTTGAAACTACCACAGAAAAGAAGCATAAATAATATAATACAAAGTGATGGTGCTCTCTCACTAGGAACCACAAATCATAATTGATCCAAAATGGTACAAATTAAACACTATAAAAATAAAAAAATAACAAAAATGTTTTCTCCTTGATTAGAAATGGTATCTTATGATGTGGCATTATATGCCGCATCAGCTGAAGATGTGTCCATATCGTTCAAACCCAACTCCTCATTTTGTTCCCAACTCCTCTCATATTCCTCAACTGCATAACATAAAACACCAACAAATCTTATCATACAAGACTTTAACATTTTGTCTTTTACGAAAATAGCCCTTTTTTCTTATTGTATGATGTTTTCTTATCCTATAATAATAAATAAATAAATAAATAAATAAAAACTTACTTGTTAATTGATGGTCATCTTTAATATCATCAGAAGCCGGAGCAATGAAAGAATTTGACAAGGCATCATCCATGATTAAGGTCCACGGCTCTTCCAAACTTAAAAGCTAGACAACACAACATACAAATTACAAAATATATAAATAAAAATTCAAATTTTAAACAATATGGAAAATCTATACTTGATAAAGCATCTACAGTTCTTTTGGGTCCCACTTGTTATGCATGATATGACATAACATTACAGAACATGTTGTAGATGCATTTGATTGGAACAAAGATAGATGTCTATTTTTGTCTCATGAGAAGGGTATTTACGTCTTTTTGCACAAACAAGAGATGCCCACATTTTTTTAAGTAGACGATTTAAAGAAGCTTAAGAGTTGTGTGAATGGATACCTTAATAAGCCTTGCTCTGAAGTCCTGCCATTTGTCTTTTCTACCCTCCTCCAAACTATCTCCAAATGTAAACCCATGCACTCTCTCTAAAGCTGCAATACACAAAACCATTTCGGTCAATTTAGGGTTTAGGGTTTAGCCATTTGAACTATTATTATTTTATGATTATTATGATAATAATAGTTCAGACAGTGGCTATATAAAAAGTAAAAATGGTGAGCGAGAGAAATTAATTATAAATTACCTTCACTTATTTTTGTAATTAAACCTTCAATAGTTGTCACAATACCTCCCAATGTGCCACTTGTCAACTCCAAATCAATTTCTGGAATTTCTACACTTGCAGTATCCGACTACAAAATAAAAGTTATAATTTATCAAAAGTTGTATATATTATAGGGTTGAAGAATGCAAGAAATGAAGAAATAGCAACATGCTTTCAATTCATACTTTCATTTTTTTTCCTATTATTACTCTGAAAAATTACCTAATTATAGCAATTTTGTCAAAATACAAAGCAACTTTCACTGCTATAATTGGGTAGACAACATTAAATTACAATGTCCTATTAAAAAAAATAGAATGGGAGCACAATGTTATAATAAGTAAATTTATCAATGTACTATGTCTTAATAAGAAAAAAAAATGTGAAAGTAGATTGATTTAAGGGTTAATCTCAAGAAAAGACCTTTTATTTTGCGTTTTGTCCGGATTAAACCTCAAATTTATTTTTTACCTGAAAAAGGCCTTGTATTTTTTCATTTTTTCCAAAAAAGCCCTCAACTATGTATTTTTTTCCAAAAAAAATACCCTCAACTTTCTAAATACTTCCAAATAAACCCTCGACTTTTTTAGTTTTTCTCAAAAAAACCCTCACATTTTACAAATTTTTTTGGCAAAAATGACTAAAAGGGCCAGATCGGAAAAAATTAAAAAAAAAAAATAAAGGTCATTTTCAGGCAAAAAATAAATTTGAGGTTTAATCCAGAAAAAACACAAAATATAAGGTCTTTTTTGAGATTAACCCTTGATTTAATAGAAAGAAATGAAAACAAGATGCTATAAATAATACACAAATTAATTAAAGTAAGTTGCTATTTCTTGCAATTATCCGTATGTTGAAATTTACAAGTGGACATACCTTTATGACATCACGGCTCAAGTCGACTATGTTTTTCACAGTAACAGAAATTTTCTTTCCTTTAGGAGGAATAGCACCACCAGGTTTCAACTGTAGAAAATGAAAATGGAATATTATGTTTATGTTTATGTTTATGTTTATGTTTATGTTATGTGACAATATATATAACTTTGAAATTTAATGCACAAATATCAAAAAAAGGGAGGGGTGAGAGAAAGAAGTATAAAAAATGAAATGAAATGAAATGAAATGTGTACAAAACAAACCTCAGAATTCCGATAGCCACAACCATCACAAGTAGATGCCATGACAATAACTTCTTGAAAATAAGGGATTTCTAAATAAAAGTCAAGTGGAACAAAATTTTGAAAGAAATATGCTTGAAAAAGAGTATTTCAACTTTCAATTTATGGTCCATTGTTGTGAAAATTTATACCTTTTGTTCCCCACTGTTATATGAAATTTTGTATTGACTGAAAGTACAATGCCTTGATAAGAAAAGAAAAAAAAATTTTGAAAGTATAGTGTTGTAATGTAATAGAAAGAAAAGAAAGTAAGATGCTGTAAAAAACAAATAAATGGAAGTAAAAAAAAAACAAAGGATACTGGTGAGATACATCCGAGTCTCGCAGCTTACAGCACAAGCACCACATGTTGATGGAAAAGTCATCACCTGTCAACAAAATATAAAGTTAAGGTTTAATCCGGAAAAAAAAAAAAAAAAAAAAAAAAAAAAAAAAAAAAATAGAAAATATAAGGTCGTTTATGAGATTAACCCTAATTTATACAAATTAAAGGTTAAAAGAAGTACCTCTTCTGGAGCAGTATATCGAAAGAGAGCTTCAGCAAATTCCACAGTATTGCCCTGGGCAATTGCCCGCCGCCCGGCCACTGCCCCAACTGACCCATGCGGTTCAACAGTTCCTTCAGAAGGAATATTATTTAATGATGTTTGATTGTTAACTTCTGCAGATAGTGAAGGATCAAACAGGTATCCTAATGTTGCTTGTTGCTCATGACTTCTATCATAAAACTCAATTCTTAATGATGGATCTGGAGATGGAGCAAATCTGTTGCCAAAATTAAATAAAAAAAGAAAAAAATAAGTTAAATGAAATAAATACCAATGTACTTTCACTTCTAAAAGAGTTATAGCAATTATCCCAATATAAAGAAACTTTTAATGTGATAATTGGGATACTTTTTTTAAAGGACAGTGCTCTAGTTAGAAAAAACAAAAATTGAAATAATAATAATAATGATTGATTAGTTCTGTAGATTTTTTTAAGGGTGATGCGTTAATAAGAAGAAAAAAATATGTAAGTGCAATGTTGTAATAGAAATGTATGGAAGTATGATTTTATATAAATAGAGGTACAGTTTTGTATGGTTTGTGAATCTATTAAAAACGTAAATAATAACAAATGACAGAACTACCCTTTCTTATATTCTTTATAAAACTTAAAGGAATACTTGTAAAAACACGTAAAATTACACTTTTATTAATTTCTTGTTCACAGAAGCTGTCTCTAGGTAAAGATATAAAGTATACAATACATTTATTTTATCCACACACAGATACAAATTCCGAAACAAATAAAAAAACAAACCAACATATGACAATGTTAACAATAGGATTGAAAAAGGGTATTTCAGTCATGTAAAGAAATCAGAAAGAAATGAAACTGAATTCCATGAGTTTATACAAATATTTCTGTAGATTAAAAAGAGAAACTTACGGATTTTCTACAAAACTGTTGCCAGCTGGATCATCAAGAATGAAGGTAAAAGACAAATTTCCTGTTGCACACTCTTTTAATCTCAGTGTAAACTTGTCTATTGCCTCAGCAGTTTCAGGATCCACTTTCTGAAAAAAATAAATAAATAAATAAAATAACATAAGAAAGTCAGACCACATGAAAATACAACATGTGATATCATAAGAAGACTACTTACCTTTCTCTCTTCTTGAAGGGCTTGCAATTCTTCAGAAGCTCTTAGTAATATCCCTTCCACCTGAAACAGATATAAGCCTAAATGTGTCAGTAGCCTCCAACTCCAAGACCCAAAAGACATAAATACCCTTTTGAAAGATGGTGGGACAGGGACTCGTTCTTCATCTCTCTCTCTCATATGTGCAAAAGACGTAAATGCCCTCCAAAAAGGTGGGGGGTGGACTTGTTCTCAATCTCTTGTCAGTGAAAAAGACATGAATGCCCTCTCATGCTCATTATCACAGATACCTCTAGAAAGCTTTCTAGGGCTATTTTAATGGTGAGGGTGAGAAGGGCATTAACGTCTTTTCCACAGAGAAGAGATCGAGGGTGATTCTCTCTGACTCACCTCTTTGAGCAGGAGAAAAATTGCAAATTTTGTCCCATTGACATGATGTGTAACATCCAATTGTTAAGTATCATTAATCATATATTAATAACACTAACAAAAGACCATGTAAATATGAATAACTAATTTTTTTTATGTTCCAAATAAATGTAGTCATGAACACTAGATATATAACATACGGTTGATAAAGATCCACGTTGTGCTTCTGGAGGAATCTCAAACTCCAGCTGAGGAATCTACAAACATAAAAAAAAGGAAGTCAACATACTTTGGGAAAAGCATAAGTGCAACATTCTTTCATCATTAATCTAAATCAAACTTAAGGGGTAAAAGAATGCAGTTTCCTTTATATATATATATATATATATATATATATATATATATATATATATATATATATATATATATATATATATATATATATATATATATATATATATATATATATTCAACCAGAAGAATATAAAATCAAAGCTGTTTTTTTACTTGCTAAAAACATTAACAATAATGTGTAAACCATTAACCAAGATGCACCTGCATAAAGCTTCATTATTAATGGAGAAATCAGAAACACAAATAGTAAATTAGAAAAAAGTTATTTTCATTTGCTATAAGCATTTGCAGTTTTAACAAATAAAATACAAGTTAGTCTCCAAAATAGAAGTTAATTTAACAGAATTGGAAGCATAAGAGTTCCTTACAATAAGATAAAAGTTGTTTTTTTGTGTGGTAATATAATAACACACTATGGCATACCTAATAATAATATCAATAAGAAAAATGATTACAAAATATATACAAAATTTGAATCTTTCAAGTAAAACTGAACACAGTGAAGTACCTTAATTGTAGCAGTTTCAGACTTCACTACTTGTCGATTAAGCATCTGTATTTGGCCAAAGAAAAACATAAGTATAATTTTATAATAATGAAATTCCCATGTATGTTTGTGAAAAAAAAAAAGGAAAATTGCAGGGAACATATATTCTTTTTACCAAAAACAGGTAATGTAGTTCACTTTCTTAAGGTCTATTTTAATAAAAAAACAAAATTTGAGTGCAAAGTAAAATGGATTTGATTCCTTATGCATTCAATTCTATTTCCTCAACCTTTTGATCACCCGATTTAAATTCTACACAGTAACGAGACCCTCGAGGCTGTATTTCACCAGCAAACTGCACTTCATTATTCCTAATGAAAAAAATAAATAAACATTTTAAATTTATTATTGTTACAAGTATCACATGCTTTAAGAGAAAAAGTTGAAACAACTTACCTCTCACCACAATGAGAACACTCAAAGGCTGACAACAAGATCTGCATTGAAAACAAAAACTTAGCTTTAACTTTTTACTAATTTGCCCTCCTTCAGTTTTTCCTTTCGTTTTCCCAAGTGTGTTGTCATTTTCGCAAGTATTTTGAAAAACATCATCTATTCAGACATCACTTAATGGGAAAAAAGAAACATGGACTAAATTGCATTTTTTAAATTATCAACAACTAGGTCAAGTTGCTACTTTTTCATGCCAAATTTGCAGCAAACAAATTAATATAACTGAAGAGTAACTACTTAGGAGTAATCAAAGTTTAAAGTATACCTTTCTAAAGTGTGGAATCAATGTCAACAAAAATCTTGTTGTCCCCTGTTGATATAAACAATGTCAGAGTCTCAATCTTTATGTAAAACCAGATACATATATGCATGAATTAGCCATAAACTGAGAGACAATACAGCTTGTAATATCAAATGCCAGTGAGTTGACTTAGTGTCAACATTGCTATAAATTCTTTCACCCAATTGCCAAATAAAACATATCGACACTAATAGACATTTTTCACAAATGAATTCAACTTTGGGTATTGTTATACATAATGATCAAACTGTATGCAGTTTTTCCTTTTGTGAAAAGATTTTTTTTTTGCAAATTGAAAGTTGCTCATAACTGACAACTACTAGACATTTACTAGATTAGTTGCATTACAAAAGTTTTATGGATTTTGTGTTATGATGTGGTATTTTAGGTACTGATAACTAAGCTATGTGTCAAATTGATTCTTTTTGGGACAGGAGTAAAAGAAAGTATTAACTTTATAAACTGTAACAGCCATAAATAACTGAAAAAATGTGTCAAACTGAAACAACTAAAAGTCGTGCACTTGCAACACTTCTCTTTCATAAAAACAAACGACATCAACCTTTGAATACTTTGCATAGAACCTAGCGCCTCCAAATGAAAACCTAACAGGAACATCACACCTATGCCATACGTTTATTCAGGAAGTTTAAATTTCATACAATTCTAAAATTAGAAAAGACATCATATTTCAAGCCCTAATCAGCCTGTAGCTTCTTATTGTCCGAGTTGAGATAATCACATATGTATGTATAAGTGTGTGTGTGTGTGGAGGAGAAGAGGTAGAAGGAGAGAAAGAGTATACATTTTCATGGCAGCGCATACAGAGGCTTTCGACCTGGTACACAGGGGCATTATCGTCATCAGTAGAAATTGCTTCAACCACCGACCTCACGTCCAGTATCGTTGCTGCGTCTTTGGTTGATTCCATTTGCGACTTTGCTTTGGCCTCTGTTTCTCCGGCGCGCTGATTGAAAAACCCTCCTGCAAGTTCTTTAACCTACAGAACGATTAAAAGTTAAAGCCAATTGCTTAGCGGTCCCTAATTTATACAGCTATTACCTGTTGGCCCCTGGAAAATTACTTGCTATCGTTTATTTAACATCAAGAACCACTCTTTACTTTGATATTAACCTTAAAAGCTTTTATTGTATTTTGTATAATATACATAGAAGATATTCATTGGTCGGTCCATTTTTGGTTAATAAATTACTTTTAGTTGGTTGAAGTAAAATATGTTTGTTGTCTGTGAATGTTTTACTTTGATGAATTGTTTAAAACATATCCACAAGGGTTGTATGAGGACATACATATCAACCCAAGGTAATATCACATGTATTGGCAGATCTATGTAGTGCCCGGGCCACCACTCTGATTATGGTCGTTAGTGTAACATTTTTTTTCAATAGGTATAACGTGTTAAAATATAAGTGTCACTACTATTTTATATTTGTTCGAATTTTTTTTTTTTGTGCCACCACTACTTAAACTTTTTGCATCGATCACTGATCATGGGTCTAATCAAACAAATCAAGCGGAAAAAAAAAGTGTTTCGAGTTTGGACATTTTCATGATGTAAATCAGCATCAGATAAGCATGGGTTTCTAGGTCATCTTCGGATGAAGGAATGGAACGCAACATTTTTGGGGAGTATTCATTAATTTATGGGACGTTGTGTTCCATGAAAAAACGCTCAAGACATGTTTGAGAGGTCCTAGGATGACGACGATGTTCTGAACACGAAAATCAGTTTTTAACTCCCTTATAGATAAAGACACTCCCTCATTGATTCCATACTTTTCCCCTACGATTTCTCTGGATTTTGGCAACCTTCAAACACTTAAAAAGCCTTAGGGAATAAGCTTAACCAATTCTTGTTGAAGACTCAAGTATATGTTCTTCGTGTTCATCGTTCATCTTCCAAGGCCTTAGGGCAAAGTTTTGCACTACTCGCTTCCGTATTTTCTTCATCTTATCATCCACATCTATGAAGAATTTAATCATGCTCATGCATATTTTGTTGATCCATGCAGTTCAATATATTTGAAATCACAACTTGTGAAGATAATGTGATTTGGTTAAGTGTTTCGATAATAACTTTAAAGATGTTTTGGATATACCCAACGGTTAATGAAGATCCTACAAGACTTGACATTGTAATTGTATTTTTTTTAAGACATTGCAGGACTTGACATTGTAACTCTAGTTTTACTTTATTATAATCTTTTAAAACACATGGTATTACCATAGAACATTTTATTCATTATATAAAAACATTCAAACAACAAAAATAATTTTTAAAAAATACGAAACAAATTGATGTAATATTTAGCGCCTTCTTTCGTTAGGTTATGTTACAATACAATTAAAGACATAGGAACCTTATATAATGTTAGTGGATTTATAGTATGGATCATTAAGTATATTAAATATTAAGAATTGAAATTAGAATCCGAGTAGTTAGCTCCTTCTTTGACTCTCTCTAGGAGGTTAGTCGTATTGTTAGTGATGTAGACAACAAAAAACGAATAACAATTGTAACTAACGCAAGCAAAATATTCATATATAACTGTAATAATTCATGTAACGGCAATTAAATATTAAATATAAAAATTATTAAATAATGAAAAACAAAAAATTCCAGATATCGGATATACGAAATATCTATCTGAATCCGAATCCGAAAAAATAGATATCCGAAATTACAGATATCCAAATTTTTAGATAATTTCGAATCGGATAATTGGATATTCAGATTCAGATGTTCGGATTCGGTTATTTTTGAGCACCCTAATACTCATGCATGCAATAGTCATGTAGAGCACTCAATTTTTTAGTATATATAGGGGTCTCTGGTATCTTGAAAATATATGTTTTGTAATATTGCTGAAACATTCCAAAAATACAGTCTAAAAATTTCGTTTTTAATTCATTATTTAAAACATAAATATCGTCATCAAGTAAACATCATAAACCATGTATCTCCAAAAATGTCATAACAACTGTCAAGTATCAAAATATCTTGTCAAATATCAGAGTAAAATATCCCAGGCTAGAAGCGATGGTGTGTGTCATGCGATCATCCTGAGCCATTCCCTTTGCTAGCAAAAGTACCTGAAACCAAAACTAAAAACTGTAAGCACGAAGCTTAGTGAGCTACCCCAAACTACCACATACCATACAAATAACATGCAATTATGAGATGCGGTCCCCGTACACTCTCATGGATATTTGGGCCCTGCCCACACTCCGCTGTCTAGGAGATTCAGGCCCCGCCCACACTCCGTTGTCTAGGAGATTTTGTCACACCCCAAAACCAAAAACGGTGAAAACGTTCAGGGGTGGAGGACGTCATGTACAGTATCATAACAATGCAAAGTAGTAAACAAGCAACAACATCATCCATTGCATTAAAAGTAAATATTTAATACATGCGTGTTCTTTAAAAGTAATAAGACACCAAAATATGAAATCAAAATAAAAGATGAGTCTTGTCTGTGCTCCGTCTTCTCAAAACCTGGCCATCGTACCTGTCTACGTGTGACCTGAGAATACAAGTTATTTTGAAAGCGAGTATCAGCATAAAGCTGGTGAATTCATAAGTATTTAAGTGTCATTGTCTTATTTTGGAAAGTTGTTATGAATGCCATGTAAATCTTTGAATGAAACAATTGATATAAGTATGAAAAACCCTAGAAAATCCCATATTTCCTATCAGTATAAGAGAAGTCTTCCACGAAGACCCAAATGTTTTGAAAGTAGTCTTCTACCAAGACCTGTACGTTTTGCTGTAACAAAGATGGTTTTCCCTTTTATGACTACTATTAACAATATATAGTCTACCTCCTCGTTTATGTGAATGTAACACAAAATAAAAGTAATAAGGAAAATATAACCATAAAAGTATTATCCTTTTGCATTAGGATAAACGCGACATCGCGACTGCCGAAATGTATAACCTTGAACATCTGTAGATTGTTCATTTTCCTTTGTAGCTAGCAGCAGGTTTAAGGAATGGTTAGTCCCGTAAAGGTACTCCTAATATAAGTATTAACCGTAGGCATATGTAGATGTTCATTACCTCTATTGCTAACAGGTGGGTTCCGGAATGGTTAGTCCCGTCAAGTTATCCTTTTGAACTAGGATAGGCAGAACAATTTACACATAATGTACTAGTAACTCATCATAGTGAATCCAGGTACAAGTACCCATGTAAGTGTATACAAATAAATGTATATATGTAAATGTATTCATGTAAGTGTATCGATGTAGACGTATTCATGTAACATGTAATGTATAGTATAGACTCATGAATGAACTGACTCTGGTGTAATTCCTTGTAATAGGAATAATGTTTTGTATCTCCTAACTATCCCTATAATAGTTAACTGGAAGGTAATTGATTGTCCAAGCAGGTTTATACACCCTTGCTACACAAGAGTGTGGGAAACTGAATGAAGGATGAAAGCTATCATATCAATACGTATATAAGAACATAAGTGTATACATATAGTTTTGTTCAAGAAGATGAAAATGGTTTTGTAAGACATTTAAGAGTTTTGAACAATAATTAACAATGACTTGATGCCATTTTAATAAACATTTCAAAAATAATACATTTGATAACAAAGTATTTTTAAGATAAAAACCATTTCATACATCACATTTTGAAGCATGTGAAATCAGTTGGATGAAAACACAGTTATAAATCGCATGTGATTGATTCTATAGCATGTTTGTTTTCTACTTGTATCCCCCCCCCCATTAAAGTATTTATAAACATTTGAAAATATTTAAAAGGTTAATTTAGGGGTATGAACTCACATGTAGTGAGTGGATTGGATTGAAGTGTCGGATACGATGCTAGGTGACAAGTGGAGACTTGTACACACGCAACGAGCCTAGTTATCATATAATCAATATATATATATATATATATATATATATATATATAACTAATTAGTCACTTTATCTCTAATAATATAAGTTAAGACACTCTAGAACATGGTAACACTTTGTTTCAAGTGTTAAAGATCACAAGGGCTACAACCAAGTGTTGTAGGGAAAGGCTAGTGTGCTTGGGGTTCAAGGAACACTCCTTTAGGGAGTTTACGGTCTTATGGTCACTAGAAAAGGGTTTATGTCATAAACCCTTGGGTTTACAGTCGTAAGCTCACCCCCTTTGTGACCATTTGTTGTTTGAAGCTTTAAGAGTCCTTAGAAGCCTTTCTACTTGATGTATGTGACCATGGAAGGAACTAGGGCACCATTTCACTCCTAAATGGAGTTTATGGTCCCTTTACCAGTTTCCTTTGAGTTTAATACCGTAAACTCATAAGTTTTATGGTATTTGGGGTGTTTTCAAGTCCTTAGCTCAGCATGGTAATAGTCTAGGTTAGATTCTAGGCATAAGGAACAAATATGGGACATTTATACACCTTTTGAGGTGTTTATGGTTTTGGGAGATCCCCAAACCGTAAACACATATAAATGATTGTTTTCTTGTTCTTTTAGGTGATAAACACATCAAGGATGGATCTAGACAAGTCCCTAAGGCATTATGAAGCATCTAGGCACCCTAAGGCACCACTTTGGCCCTATTCTTGGTGTTTACGGTTTTGGGAGCCTCCCAAAACTGTGAACACCTTGTTGTTGGTGTTCTTGGGACTTTTATTTGATATTAATATGTATATCAAGCTTTAAATGACTCTAGGATAGAAGTACTTACTTTGCAGGAACTTGAAATGAACTAAAAGTCCAAGAACACTAGTGTGTGTTCTTGGTGTTCTTGGTGTTTTGGAAAACTAGTCAAAACACATAAATGGATGGATTAAAGGATGTATAATCACTAGATGTTATGTTATATCAACTAATCAAGTCGAGAAACACTTACGTTTTTGGGAAATCGGGCAAAAACCGGGATGATAGTTGAGAGTGTTTTGGAGTTTACTCTTTAGGTTGAAAGTTAGAAATGAAGTATTTTGGGGAGTAAACTCATGCATAAGCATGATTTTACGGTTTTTGGGAGTAATTTGAGGCCCAAACATAAAAGTTTGGCCGTGAACTTCTAAGCCACGTGGTATTCGCGGTTTTGAAATTTCAAGACTCGAGACGGCACATCCTTTCACCCGTTTGTTTAAAGAATATTTATTATAATAGTCATACGAACTTTAAATTTGTTAAAAACAAATAGAAATGAAATTGACTTATAATATGAAGTGATTGACTTTTAGGGTTTGACCGAATGAAAATTTCGGGTTGTCACAGATTTGGTCCCCGCCCACACTCCGCTGTCTAGGAGACTCGGGCCCTACCCACACTCCACTACTAACATGTATACAAGTATCACACATACAACAAGTATATCTAACAAACAGTCACATAACTATACTCAAATAATACTATGAGATTCGGGCCCCGCCCACACTCAACTAATAACATATTACATATACGAGTCGGCCTTGGTGCCTTAGACCCGGTCCAACTGAAGGAAGTCTCACCTCTCAAACTGGATGCTAAACTCGTACGTGAGGAATCACTGTTGGCTGCTCCCACGACTCCCCGGCTAACTCTATACAATAATACTTAGTTAGAAAATTTGATAAGCTTGCATATGGTAAAATGACTATTTTACCCTTGGTCAAAGTCAACATTCTGATTGACTCGAGTCGCCGAGTCAGCCTATCGACTTGCCGAGTCATAAGTCATAATAACCCTGATTCTACGATCCAACTCGTAGAGTTCCCGGGCTACTACTAATCATGATTTAGAAAATCAACTCACCGAGTCACCCTTAGACTCGTCGAGTTCTAGCATGCTCAGAAATGGGACAATATAACTCGACTTGTCGAGTTCCTTTATGGACTCGACGAGTCCCTCTATCTATTTGGCCATCTTAATCGGTTAAGCCCCTGTTCTCTAGCTCTAAAGCCCATACTTCACTTGTTCGCTGGAAATGATCTTTATAAGGGTAAAGTTTCCAACTTTACCCGTTGATAGCCCTTTTTGAAGGGTTTAGCTAAAAATCCTTAATACCCCAAACCAAAGCATATCACTTGGATCAGGGAAATTCATAAGGTTACCAAGAAGCTGGTGATTGATTTTGTTTTATTCAAGTATGTCGTTACCATCGTTTCGATAATTAATTAAGAAGATGATTGTTGTTTCGACCCTAGTGGTCATATCAAATTGAGTCCGACTAAGATGAGTATGTTACGTGGTTTAGAGAACCAAGTTCGATGTAACATCTAACTTAAGCCAGAAGATTGAAGTGAAGGATAATCGAAGTGGTCAATAGAAGTATCTCGCTAGTTAAAGAAGTCGGTAGCTAGAAATGCTACATTTTAAAATGTGATTATATCACATTAGAACATGAAGGAAAGTATATTCCATTCCGGAATTTGACTCTAAGAGACCTGAGCCTGAGCGTTGCAACATACGATGAGAGTTCATTAGAACGTGACCCATCGGTCTATCGTGGAAATCAAATAAACTTATCTTAAGTTTGTTAAGAAGAAAAAGGAGTCTCTGATAAAGAGCGAGTTTGTGATTTGAAGGTCATGATTGAAAGTGTAACAAGACATAGAGAACGGGTGCAAGATCAAGCATCGCTTGCAGTCAAGAAGGCCAGGAGTTAGATACGCATTCGAAGAAACATAGAAGTTATGATTATTATGTAGGATGAAGAGATAACGTATATAGTCATTATACTGCCCTGTTTCGTTGATAATTCCGGGACGTAATCATCATAAGAGTGACATAATTGTAACGCTCGCAGATCTGGGCTAGTCAAGTTAGAGACAATGAGTGTCAAAAACGAGGTTTTAATGGAAGGTTATTTAGAAGGAATAATCTTAACCAAGTGGTAGTATATGTTACAAGGGTTTCATATATATATATATATATATATATATATATATATATATATATATATATATATATAAAGAACGCCGAAATCTAAGTTATAACGAAGAAGTTATGTCCCGTCAAAGTTTTACGGCAAAACCGACATGGCACCGGGAGACGTAAATAGTGAATTTACGAAAAAGGCCTTTTAGGCCTTAGTTATCTAAACAAAAGTTGTAGTATATGTTAAACCGAGAGCGTGCATAAAAAGAACGCCCAAATCCGACTTTGTATGAGGAAGTTATGAATTTTCTAAAATTTGACATAACGGTGTACGACCCGAAACTCGAATTTTAGTTCAAGTGGTTTTTGGCCTATGCGACCTAAATGAGAGTTGAAGATCTCAGTAATAGGAACTCAACAATAAAAATACAAACGAAAACGGAGTCCGTGTGTAGAAGTTATGAATTTCATGCGGGTATTTAACAGTATATGTGACAACCGTCAATTTCCGGTCAAGTCAAAGTCAACTAAAGTCAACAAGTCAAACCGGTCGACTCAATTAGCCCGTGGGTACTAGGGCTTACGTTAGGTAATTACTTTACAACTCGTTATGCTAATGAGAAATCATCAATTGAAAAGTTCGTATATCTAGATTTCATTAATCTAAAACTGCGTTAAGTAATGAACCAAACCGATATAACAATGTTGCATACTCATCGGGAGTGTGTAAGATCCTTAAACATGGCTTAATGGGATTTACGGACCTTGCATTGCGAAGCCAAACACTCAAAAAGGTCACAAGAGAAATCTCTCCCAAATCTCTCTCCGTATGAGAAATCTCTCCAAGTATGTCAAATCTCTCCCAAATCTCTCCAAGAATGTGGAATCTCTCCCAAATCTATCTCTGTATGAAAAATCTCTCCAAGTATGTCAGATCTCTCCCAAATATCTCTAAGAATGTGAAATATCTCCCAAATCTCTCTAAAAAGTTCCTTAAACTTTTTGTAGTCTTTCGGGCCATCCCGACCCTTAGCCAGGTCAAAAACCGCTTAAAACGGGGTAAAAACGGATAAAATAGACTTAAGGAGCCAAAACCCCTCTTAAGGAGCCGAAACCCCTCTTAGGGCCGAAAGTCCTCTTAGGGACCAACCCTCTTGGACAGGACCCGAAGGCTGCTGAACCGAAACCAGGAGGACCGAACCCGAAGGGTGCTCTCGGGCCCGAACCTCGCATACGGAACCGAAGCTACCTTCGGCCCATTTCGCCTCTTACCCCCTTTTGCTCCATTTCGCTTCCTGACTCACTCGCGCCTTCGGTCCCAGCCTTCTAAGGACCGAACCTAGCCACCTTCGGCCCCCCTTGCGAGAAGCCTCGCAAAATGAGCAATTATTCCCGGTTTTCGACCACGATTTCATTTTCAACCCATTTTTCATCATTTTAACGTGGGATTTTCACCCAAAACTTTATTTTAACATATAAGGCCCCATATTTATTAATAAATCATGTTGTTGGGTATAAACCTTATCCATGAAGAGTGGGTGAAGTACAAAGGTTGAGTGTTGACTTTCTTTGTATTATGACACAAGTAACCACCATACCCACTCCATGACTAACCCACACTCCTCCCCACCATCCCTAGTCATTTCCTTGTACCTCTCCATCAATCATAATCCCTTCCCATGTTCTTAGAGATGGAACCTCCATCCTCTCTCCTCACACTTCATTCATTCTCTCATTTTCCACCAAAAGATCAAACACTTTTCTCTCAAACTTTTTCTCTCAATTTTGAGACTCCAAGGCTGATCATCAAGCTTTATTATACTCTTGGTAATTATAATTCATCCTCCTTGTGATTATTATACTTCATTCTACTCCAATCATCAATTGCTTACACAAACTCCATCACTTTGATGTTAGATTCTCGAAAATCTTCAAGGCATCTTCAAGTGTTCTTGAGTTGAACACTTCCCTTCTCCAACATTCATCTACTGAAATCACATAAGGTGAGTTCATACCCCTGTATTTTCATGTTTTATTAAGTTTTAAAGGGGGGGGGGGAATACAAGTTAAAACACCAAGAACATAACTCAACTTTTCCAACAGCTTTCATCAGAAAAGTTGGACTCCATTCACGGACTGTTTTGGGCAACTTAAATATTTTAGTTTTCAAAAATGTTTTAAGTTCAAGTAGTTCCAGTTCTTAGCTTTAAAATGACTACTTTCACATCTCTATACGATTTTTCTACAATTTATGGTGATTTTTACAAAACTGCCTATCATTTCAAACATCAATCCGGACCAGTCTGTGATTATGGACTATTTCACACCAGTTGGAGGTCATTAAAATTCATAATAAAAATGATTAACAAACTAGACTCATTTCCCAAACTCTCAGAATTTACGGATTCTGATTTGGTCCTTTGATGATTTTTCTATTAATTTTCTAATAACATTAAATGAAAATGTTAACAACAAAAAAATGCCATCAATTTCATTTCACCTTGTAACATGTTGAGCAAGGTGTATATCTTTATGTGAAAACATGTTCTTACAAATAGATGACATTTTGTCTTAGTATATAGTCATACAACAGAATACAAATGGATTTTTACCTACAAAAGTGTGGTAATTAATTAGTTGTTATAATGCATGTTGCTTCACTTTAGTAAAAGGTATATATACATATCTGTAAACAAAAGGGTTTTTACCTTCACAGATACAATAGTTAACCATAATAAACAAAGTTATAACTATTACATTTAAACGTTTTGATAAACTATAATAGGTATGTTTATGTTTCCATTAACACAACAAACACATTTCGGAAGGTTTTATTCCCACAGAAAAAGGTTTTACACTCACGCACACCACACGTAAACTTGTTAACTTAAATTGTGAGACATTCTCTTCCCGTACGTCCGAGTGCGGGATCCAAATTCCTGGTAGTTATATGCAGAGTCTCTTGTAGGGAGAACATGATAGTTGTGTATAGATCTATATTGGGTTAGACACCCCACACCTGAGTTGCATGCAACAGCTAGACCGGTAGGTCTGTGGTGACAAATGTCATATCAGTTTCGCGACGCCTGAGAAACGACGTGGCAGGTTCATTCAGTCATAGTATGGTTATAGCGACTCACATAGAAAGTTAACAACTCATAAAGTTTACGGGAATTTTTATAATCAAAAGGGATTTTATGTCAATTTAAAATCACTTTTTATCTCAATAAGTACGGGTATTACTGTACACTTTTGGTCTTGGTATTTAAGACTACACGTCATTCATTACGAGATTTTCCCTCAAATCAAAAAGGGTTTTATGCCGATTTAAAACCACGGTTATATCATTAAGTATGGAAAATACTTGTTTATTCTTGGTCCTGGGATTTAGGACCACATAACTTTTAAAAAGAAATTATTGGATTTTTCTTGGTGACACACAACACATTACAAAGAACGGTTTCCAAACTCCTTATCTCAAAAACTTATGAACTCACCAACCTTTGTGTTGACACTTTTTCAAACAACTTGTATTCTAAGGAAATCAGTGAAACAGGAAAACCAACAACATATTGAGGATGGGAAGTTAAATCGTCAAACAGTTCATTTTATCATCATAATGTAATTGATTTGAAACATGTAAACATATACCTTGGTATAACTTTTTCAATTATATTTATGATGGTTGTATTTACTTTGAGCACTATTATACTCGTTGTTGTGATACTATACATGAAGTCCTCCACCCCCGGACATTTCCGCCATCCTTGGTTTGGGGGTGTGACAGTATAATCTCCTCCTACTATTAAATTTAAGATCGGTCGAGAGTTAGTATTTGAATCCAAAATTAAATTGTAGATCTGATTTTTACATACGCGTGGATATAAAGAACGTAAAAAATGGAGCTCTTATACAAAAATTACGGATTTTAGAAGTCGGAAGTGTGGTGTGCGAAAATGGGTGACGTGGCACAATCTTGGCCATTGCTTTCTCCCCAAGTCTTGCCACCAGATGGTGACATATGGCACCAAGTTCAGCCATATTTCACCCTATAATTAGAACCTCTCTCACCCTCATTTTCTTCACACCTTTCCCATTCTTTCTTCTCTCTACACTCTCTCTAAACCTCCCAAAACTCCCCTAGCGCTAGAAGAAAGCCTCGAAGCGCTCGATGGCTCCGAGAAGAAGAGATTTTGGCTTGAAAGTTCTGCCCCTGAAGAACCTGGCTTCTATTTAAACCCCCCTCGTAGGTAAGATATGCCTACACTATTTTAAATATAGTTTTTATTTAAATATAGTAATGTTATTAGGACCTTATAATGAATATTTGGGCTATTATTATGAGTTATATAAGTTTCGTTATAATGTCTTTTTAATCACTCGCGGTACGGGAAATCTGGTTTGGAGGGCCGCTTGGGTTGTTGGATTTCATAAGTGCTATATGCCAAAATGATCTTGCCCTCTAGTGTTCCATGTCTGGCCCTTGTCTGTACATAGTGAGTGAAAAGTATTATGTTAACGCCAATATAATAGTAATAATAGTCAGACTATTAATTAGTCTCGTCGAGCATTAGACTAAACTCTAGTGGTAATGATACTTGGTTCTGTCAAAGGAGTTGTTTAAAGTAAACGATGTGCCGTACGAGTACCGAGTCACCACCTTTTCAAGTGAGTGCATGGTCCCCTTCATCTTACACATAAATATGAAGTATTTTATATAAACTACATGCTATGTGTGCATATTATCTGTATACTTGCTATCTATGTTGGATGAACAATTTTATACAAGTTTTATATGATTTAAATTGTATATGTATTTATATCTACATAATATGTTGGGTAAAACATGGGTAGATGAAATATGAGTTGGATGATGAGTTGAGAGGTGATATAGACCATGAGGTAAGGGTAAGAGGTTGACGATGTGAGAAGCCTTGTTCCCAAATGCTGACCCCGTCATCTAGCAGAGTATGAATGACAACCACAGACTATTCTAGACAGTCCAGTGGAACACTAGCAGGCTCGCAACCTGTAGGTGTTGTGAACGATGTGTTCACTGGTGTACTCTAAAAACCCATTGACATGTATTGCGAGTGGACTCTCGAAAACGATGTTGTCAATAAACGAAATAACCCTAGCAGTTGTGCCCGAAGGACAATACCGGCAGCTGCGCCTCATAGAGAATGTCACAATTCTGGAAGCTGCACCTAAGTGATAGTTATAGCAGCTATGCTTGACAGTTGTATCATTGACAACGATAGAATTCGTACATATTCCTTAGGATAATCCTTAGGAATGAATGAATGAAAAGTAGCTGATTCTCAGGGTATTTCCTTAAGAGTAAAGAAAATAATAAGGATGGGTAATTGAGTTAACTGTTTGATGATTAAACATAATAATTATATTATTGTGGGTTGAAAACCCTATGTACTCACCAGGTTTCCTAACCTAACCCACTCAGTTTATTTATATCACAGGTGTTGATATGAAGTCACATTACACTGAGAGATTAAGGAGATATAAATCACTAGTGATAATGAATGTAAGTTCTATTTATGCTTATGTTTATGTATTGACGATGACATCCCAAATGTTTTAAAATGAATAAAAATACTTTTTTTCAGAAACGCTTTGATAACGTATTTATCATGTTTTACTAGGAGCAAATTCCGCAACATTTTTATTAAAGGAGGTACTCTGATTTTTATAAAGCATAAACAAAATCGGTCTTTTCTGGCCGTGAAAATAGGGATGTCACACAAACGCCCCGATCATTATTGCCCCAAACTGGAACTTACCATTTGAAATAATGTGCGATGCAAGCGACTTTGCCTTAGGAGATGTACTTGGCCAAAGGGTTGACAAGCACTTTCACCCATTTACTATGCCAACAAGACCTTAAATCCTACCCAAGAAAACTACACCACAACCGAAAGAGTTATTAGTCGTGGTGTATACCTTTGACAAATTTGGTCCCTATTTAATTTTGTCTAACCCTACTATGTATACTGACCATTCTGCTATTAAGTACTTTTTTTGCAAGCAGGATGCAAAGCCAAGGTTGATCCGATGGGTGCTGCTACTTCAAGAATTTGATATCGAGGTCAAGGACAAGAAAGGGATGGGAAATATAGTTGTTGATCATCTGTCCAGATTAGAAAATCCTGCAATGGAAGAGATAGATGACAAGGTTATTGAAGATAACTTCCCGGAAGAGTATTTGATGGTTATAATGGGGGAAGAACCATGGTATGCCAACATTGCAAATTTCTTGGCCGATGACTTTCTTCCAAAAGGGATCACTCATCAATAGAAAAAGAAACTATTTTCAGAAATTAAATATTATTTCTGGGATGAGCCATACCTTTTTAGGAGTTATGCGGACGGGGTTATTAGAAGGTGTGTATTTGGCAAGGAAATCTGAAACATATTAGAGCATTGCCACAATGGGTCGGCAGGAGGACATCATGGTGTGCAATACACTGGTAAGAAAGTTTTTGATGCGGGGTTCTATTGGCCTACTATCTTCAAGGATGCTACTACTTACATGAGGGAATTTGATGCTTGCCAAAGAACAGGTAAAATATCGACAAGGAATGAAATGCCTCAAAGGAATATTCAAGTTTGTGAGATCTTTGATGCGTGGGGAGTGGATTTCATGAGACCATTTCCTTCATCCAAAGGCAAAAAATACATACTTGTAGCGGTGGATTATGTGTCAAATTGGGTAGAAGCGCAAGCATTACCAACCAATGATACAAGGGTTGTGTTGAAGTTCCTAAAATAATTATTCTCTAGATTTGGAGTGCCAACAGCTTTGATAAGTGATAGGGGAACCCAATTTGCTAATGATCAACTAGCAAAAGTGTAGCAAAAATATGGTGTGCCATAGATTTTCGACACCATATCATCCACAAACAAATGGGCGAACCGAAATTACAAATCGAGCACATAAAAGGATTTTGGAGAGATCGGTGGGTGGAAATAGAAAAGATTGGGCTCATAAATTGGATGATACACTTTGGGCTTTCTGAACTGCAATCAAGACACCTATTGGAACCACACCCTATAGGCTAGTATATGGTAAAAATTGTCATTTACCCGTGGAGCTTGAACACGAAGCCTATTGGGCTTTAAAAACATGCAATTTTGAACCAAAGGAGTTACGTGCCAATAGACTCTTGCAAATGAATGCTTTGGAGGAGTTGAGGAATGAGTCTTACACTAACTTATTGATTTATAAAGACAATACCAAATGATGGCATGATGCAAGATTTAAGGGTAATAAGGAGTTTGAAGAAGGGCAAACAGTTCTTTTATACAATTCAAGACTAAAGATCTTTCCAGGAAAATTGCACACTCGTTGGTACGTGCCTTTTAAAATCAAGCATGTCTATCCATATAGGGTGATTGGGTTATGGAGCAAGGATGGGTCGAGCTTTAAAGTCGACGAGCATAGGATCAAGAAATACGAAGAGGGAATGCCAAAAGATGAATGACTAGAAGAAGTGTTGGACTTGGAGAAAGTCGCTGCAACGTAGAGCGGGAAGGAGTCCAACTAAAGACTCCTAAAAAATAAGAGCTTACGGGAGGTAACCCGCTATTTGAGTTTTCTTTCTTTTTACCTTTACCTTTTCGTATTCTTTTAGTTTTATTTTCGTTTGGTGTGTTATTAGGATTTTCAACCTACATCTTCATATTAGCTTAAAATGATTGCTTGAGGACAAGCAAAACTTAAGTGTTGGCTGTGGTGTAATAAATTTAAGGAGAACAAAAATTTTCATAGAGCGTAAACAACTCGATGAGTCAATTACCTTACCCGACGAGTTCATTTGAAAATCCCCGAATTTATGCAAAATTGCGACCCTACTCGGCGAGTCGGTTACCCTACTTCACAAGTCGGTTTTATAACCGGGAAAAAAAATTTAACTCTATAAATTAGGGTTTTTACCCTAATAGGTAAACTTTAGTCATTTTAGCAGCCACCACAGCCCACTCGACAAGCAACTCTCTCTCAAGCAACCATCTTCCAAATTTCATGATTTCTTCCAACTTCCTGCTAAAAGTTAGTACTTTCACCCATAATTATGTTAAAGTTTTGATCTTTAGTAGTATAATGGTCATAATTTATTAGAATCCCGATTCTTGAACTTGACATGAATTTTAGGGTTTCAATTTTTGTCAATTTAGAGTGTTATAGTTGAAATTTTTTGTGAATTAAGACTTGGTGTACAACCCTAGACAAACCCCTGAAATGAATTTTGAGTATACATGGCTTATTTGTTCCAAACCAGATCAGATTTCCGCAAGCAATTCATCGGACTCACCGAGTCTGTTCATGGACTCGACGAGTCCATGTTACTTTCCAGACTTTTAATTTTTAATGTTTCTGTGGTTTGGTGGTTTTTCTCTGTGTTTGATTTTGCATAAAATGTTCAGAATGGGGCAAAGCTCAAGGGGTAGACAAGGGGAATTCCCTTGGTTTAATTTTCCACAAATTATTTCAAAGACAACTTTGGTTAGGTGGAAGAAGAGGCTCGAGACGCTCAAGGGAAAGGATATTTACGTGCCAAATGAACTGAACTGGTAATGGTTGGGTTAAGTGGGTTTGACGGAGGCGTTAAATCCTTATTTAACTAAGTTTTTTTTATTCAAAATGGGATCTCAATTACTTGTAATGGTTGGAGGAGGTTGTTCCAGATTCAGGAACCAGTGTACAAGGAGCATTGCCTAGAGTTCTTTGCCACGATAACATTATTAGGAGGGAATGATTTTTATAATCAAAATGTCTTAACTTTCTGCCTTGGAGGTGAATACCGTGAATGCAATATGGCGGAGTTGGGCTGGAGAGTGGGCATCTATGATGAATCTGAGGTTATGACTGAAGCCTTTAGGATGTTCTTGGAGAATTGTCACAAGGATATTTCGGAGGGAACAAATGGTGCAAATTGGTGGAATACAATTTCAAATAGAGTCTACATTCCTTTTTGTGGCTTAAGAAGGGAGCATACGATCCCCCATTGTGACAACCGTCAATTTCCGGTCAAGTCAAACTCAATTAAAGTCAACAAGTCAAACTGGTCGACTCAATTAATCCGTGGGTACTAGGGCTTACGTTAGGTAATTACTATACAACTCGCGATGCTAATGAGAAATCATCAATCAAAAAGTCCATACATCTAGATTCCCTTAACCTAAAACTGTGGTAAGTAACGAACCAAACCGATAAAACAATGTTGCATACTCATCGGGAGTGTATAAGGTCCTTAAACATGGCTTAACGAGGTTTCGGACCTTGCGTTACGGAGCCAAACACTCACAAATGTCACACACGAAACCTCTCTCAATCGTTTTCACTCTATCTCTCTTTATCAAGAATCTCTCCCAAATCTCTCCAAGAATGAGGAATCTCTCCCAAATCTCTCTCCATATGAGAAATCTCTCCAAGAATGTGAAATCTCTCTCCCAAATCTCTCTCCATATGAGAAATCTCTCCACGTATGTTAAATCTCTCCCAAATCTCTCCAAGGATGTGAAATCTCTCCCAAATCTCTCTCAAAAGTTCTCCTAACTTTTTATAGTCATTCGGGTCATCCCAACCCTTAACCGGGTCAAAAACGGCTTGAAACGGGGTAAAAGCGCGAAAATCAGCCTCGAGGAGCCGAAACTCCTCTTAGAGGCCGAAACCTCTTAGGAGTCGAGCCACTTTATTGGAACCGAGACTAGGAGGAACCGAAGCTGAGAAGAGCCGAGAGTAGGAGACCAAGCCTCGCTTCCAAGCCAAAGTCGAGACCGAGCCTTGCTTCCCAGCCAAAGTCGAGACCGAGCCTCACCTCTTCTCTTATTTTTCCTACTTTCAGTCCTTTCCTCCTTCCCCTTTCGGTCCTTCTCTCACTTTCGGTTCTAATGAATAGGATCGAACCTCCGGTCCTAAACTTTGGATTTTGACACTTTTCACCCATTTTCAATATTTTTAACATTTTAAGCCCGTTTTTCGAGATTTTAACGCGGGATTTTCACCCAAAACTTTATTTTAACATATAAGGCCCCATATTTATTAATTAATCATGTTTTGGGGGGTAAACCTTATCCAAGAAGAGTGGGTGAAGTACAAGAGGTGGAGTGTTTACTTTTCTTTATTCTATGACACAAGCAACCACTCCCATACCCACTCCATGTCACTATTCACCATTAGCCCATACCCAGTCATTTCATGGTACTTTTCCCACCATTTTTCAGCCACACACTTGGTCAAGGGTTAGAAAACCCTCCTCTCTCCTCACATTTCTTTCATTTCCTCTCATTCTTCCATCAAGAACAAACTTCATTTTCTCTCATTTTCTCTCTCTAAAATTCGAGATTCAAGGCTATACTCCAAGCTTTTCTTCTACTTTTGGTAAGTATTAACATCCGCCATATGATTATTTCACTTCTTTCTACTAAAATCATAGATATCTTACACAAACTCCATCCTAATGGTGTTAGATCTTCGAATCTTTAAGCAATCTCCCAAAGTGTTCTTGAGTTGAACACTTCTTTTCTGTGACAACCCGATATTTCGAGACAATGTAATGTAAAACCAATCAAAGTTAGGTCAAAATATAACGTTCCTAAAATCTTATTTAGGTTAAATAAAGTAGTAGGAATCGTATCAAGGTTTCCAAGCATATAAAGAACACTAAAATCCGAGTTATAACGAAGAAGTTATGACCAACCGAAGATTCTAGGCAAAAACCGACAACACTGATAGAAGTAAAACGCGAAGTTTCAATACAATAGTTTTTGGCCTTAGATATCTAAATGAAATTTTTAGATATCATCAAACCGTAAACGTACATAAAAAGAACGTCCAAATCTGACTTCGTATGACGAAGTTGTGATTTTTCTAACTTACAGATATAACAGTAGACAGCTAAAAACTCGAATCGGAGATCGAGCGACTTTTGGCCGAAATGACCTAAACGAGAATTGAAGGTCTCGTCAATGGTATTTCAGCGGTAAAAAGTCTGGCAAAAACCGACGTCAGATAAAGAAGTTATGAATTTTTAAAGAAATTCCTTAATCACGTCATTTTAATAAATAAATAATAAAAATAATTTCGGAATTTGCCAACGGAATCTAAATGAAAGTTGTAGATCGTAGTCTCACCTTCGCGGGGATATAAAGAACGTCGAAAACGGAGTTCGTATGAAGGAGATATGAATTTTAGAAGTTTATTTAAAATAAATATAAAAATAATTAAAAATTATTGGTAATATCCGAAGGGGAGTCAGCAGATAGGGCTGAAGTACGCGCCGCGTACTCGAATGAAGGGCCTCGGATCGTCCACGTTGCCCTATGCGAAGCTATCCGACCCATCCGACCCGACCGTCCCATCCGACCCGTCCCGTCCGAAGTGCGTAAGCGATGACGTACGGGTACGCGCTGCGTACGCCCGTACGCCCCGCGTACGGAGGCGGTTCAGCACCCCTATAAAAGGGATGCGAGGGCTTCCGAAAATTTTGCTCATTTTCTCTCTTTCTCTCACGATCTTGCCTCGATTTCCATGCCCGTTCAAACCCGAAGCTCTGGTCTTTTTGCTCAAGTCCCGAGGGTCGATTTTACTCCCGAGATTCCCGAGAATCCCGAGAAAAATCCGTTTCCCGAGACGAAACTCTGCCCGGTTTTCGATCTCGCTATCTTCAGACTTCCAAGTGAGTTCATACCCCTTAACTAATGTTTTAAACTACTTTTAAATGTTTTATGGGGTGGAATACAAGTAGAATCATGCTAGGATTATATCAATCGCATGCGATTAATAAGTAGAACTACGCTAGTTATTACATCAATCACATGTGATTAACATACAACATTCAAAAGATTTGGCTACTCATGAGCCGTCTTACCAAACAGTTTCCTTCAAATGATTTTTATAAACATTTTATATGTTTTAAACTATTTATTACACTGTACATCTTACTCGGTACATTACCTTTCAAACTTATTTACAACTGTGTTTCAATCAAATGGTTCCTTATACTCAAAACTGTTTTATCATACTTATGCCTTCAAATTGTTTTATAGATCGACATCAAGTCGATCTTTTCTTAAAATAATATTTATGTTTCAAATGTCTTACAAAATTCATTTATGCTTTTATATTATAAATTGCATGCCTCTATATGTATAGTTATATAAGAAATGTTTAAAAGACTTAGGAAGGCTATCCACCCTATTTCCTTTTCGCGCCTTGAGATGTGGTCTGGTGGGATTTTGGGTATTCGTCCGAAAGTCGTTTAAATATTAATTATATATCATGTGTACATATATAGTCATAAAAGGTCTTTCCAGTTCATCCCATGCCCTTAGTTAGTAAGGGTATACATCCATGACCATACGTACCAGTTAGACTGATAGTAAACTACCATATGGGTAGTTTAGGAAGATACTAGAACCGTTACTAGAACACGATATCACACAATGAGTCAGTTCATTCATGAGTCAACACTTTCTAGAACATTACATATACAACTATACTAGAACAAGAAACATTACCCTTACATTAATACGTTAACAATTGTGATCCACTGTATCGGAGCATGCCTTAAATGTCATGGCCCGAGTTGTAGCCAGAATTCTCTTGGAGGGAGAGCGTTGAGTTTGCGTATAGATCTATACTGGATTGACTATCCTACACCTCGCTGCTAGCTACAGTGGGACCGACAGGTCTGCGGGTGCCAAACGTCATACCTTATTTTTCGACTATACGTTGTCGTTGTTACCGGTCGATAGTACGGTGCAATTTATCACATGATACCTTAATATAAACCCGGTTCACGGTAGTTAGTACAGTAGTAGTTCTTATAATACAAAACTACAGTACTACAATGATTTACCCATTACATTTTAGTGATAACCTCACTTAAACTTTAATGTACAAACTATATTTTGTTAAAAGATAGTTACACTTGGGAAATTACACACTTTTACATCAAACGAGCATACAAAACAGTTAAGCCTTGGTAGAAGGCTACTTTAACAGAAAATATAGGTTTTTCTGAGAGATTCAAACTTTTACAAACACTTACATACATTTACAACTCATATTTGCGAAAGGTTCAAACGTTTTGATAACAAACATCGACACTAAAACACTTATGAACTCACCAGCTTAATGCTGACAAACTCTTTCAAAATAACTTGTATTCTCAGGTCATCAGTAGACAGGTACCGAGGCCAGCTTTTGAGAAGATGGAGCGTATTCAAGACTCATCTTATTATTTTGATTTACGTTATTTTTGGTGTCTATAATGTAAAGAACACGCTTGTATTAAAATTATATATTTAATGCAATTGATGATGTTGTTTGCTTATTTACATTTACTGTGTTGTGATACGTTATATGACGTCCTCCGCCCCAGAACGTTTCTGCCGTTCTTGGTTTTGGGGTGTGACAGATTGGTATCAGAGCATTGTTTATAGTGAATTGAGTATATCAACCCATAAAATATATACTAACTATAAATACAATGGGATTAAAAATACTCTGATTTAGAGTTTATACTTTAAATAATAAAATATTGAAGTAAGTATACGTGCCTGCATTCATACTAAAATCAATGTCACTAGGGCAGTACAAAAGAATTACGGTTGTTGGGCAACACAAGTGGGCTTAGAGACATATGGTCAAAACTGGGAAGGTATAGCCTGATCACCTATATTATCCGAGGGTTGACTAGCATGTGCCTAAGTTAAATTGTGTGGTTGCAACAATGCTAAACTCTTACCAACCCTACCACAATGAGAACAATAGAACATAACATTAAAATTTTAAAATACTATAGGAGTATTTGGTGTTACTATAAGTACTTTATAGTTGAGAACTAAAACGGGATCTTCATTATTAAGTTGATAGTTGCTAAGTGGATACACTGAGGCTATATGTAATTAGGATGTTATAGACTTAGAATCTGTGATAATGTTGCCTTGCCCCTATTCTGTGTGAATTTGGAATTAAGGTCACTTATTCGAAGGTCTATCCTGTTTAGATTACACATAGTTGGTATGCACTTCACAAATAGCGATGTAACTAATGAAGGTTTTCTAAATAATTATCTAGATAGTTCGTCAAATAATATTCCTCTTACCCTAAATTCTCGCTTAGAAATCATAGCTGGTTGGCTTGAAGAAGAACCAGTGAATGATCATCCTATCCCCTTGAACGATCACCATGATGAAGACTTTTCGTATGATGCTAACTCCGAACCAGAAGTTGAGAACCTACCCCGAGCAACTCCTGTTCCAACTCTTAACCCTCGTCCGGTTTTCATGACCCGACCCTGAGTGAGTGGAATGCTTGGAAATAGGGAGCCAAGGACAAGATCAGTCTATGCTATTTGATGGCGACCAAAGCTTTTACGACTTGAGCAATGAGGGCTTAGCAGATATAGTCTTGCCAATCTTGGTCCGTAGAGAGACCCAAGATGAGATTCAAGGCAGGACAGCCCTACATCAGATTTTAGAAATAGTCGCCTATGCTAGAATGCATACCCTCCACACCATTCATCTAGAATATGCTCACGAGAGATCAGAGAGAAACCATGAAACTCTACTGCAAGCACTGACTGAATCACGAGCCGAAGTCATAGGGCTCCAAGTATGACAGATGGTGTGCGAAAGACACCTACGCGACGTGGAACGTCAATTGGCTGAACTAAGCGTTCACCAGAGGGAGGACTGTCGCCAGTAGTAGACGCTTTACTTTATTTCCTTATAAAGAGGAATCGTATTTTTCTGTCTATGCCTGATGTGGCATTTTCTATGAAATTATCTTGTACCGTAAGTACTTTAGTTAGGTCTTTATGCTGTCAGGAACTACCTCCTGTGGATATGATGTAAGACCTTTACAAGGTCATTTTCCTGAACCTTTATGTCGTAAATATCCAAGATATTGACAGCCGACTAACTTTTGTGTCATTCTTCATTCAAGTACTCTTATCATACTTTCATTGGAGTCTATATGAAACATGCTTTAGTCAAGTCATTGGACTATAGCGATTTATCTCCGGAGACACTTCCAAGTCTCTAATATGAAGGCGAGGATCTCGACGAGTGGACTTACAAGAGTCCTAACGGAAAGGTATGGTTTCACGATCGAGACGCTAAGAGTAGAATGTACGCTACTGAGTTCGAGGGGTGGGTCTAGTTTATGCGAGGCACATGAACGATTCTTATAAGAATCTCGGAGGTCCTTACTATATTGGATTTAGCTTTCCACGCGCTACGAAGCGTATTAAGCCATTCCCAGAGTGAGTTCTCCTAAAGAACTTGGTCACTCACTTGGAATCTCCATGGTTTCTTTTTCTTGATTAACTTCCCAGTCAAGGGCCACCCTTTGCTGGGTCCGAGTCGTAAAGGTTTCTGTAATTTGTGAGGGGTTCTGAATGAACTATGACAGCAGGTCGGTAAGACCTAGAATTTGGCGAATTTAGGTCGGTGTCTCCGGTGTCAACAAATTCTTAACAGTTTTGACAAATTGCAAGAGTACTCAAAAATTTCCACATCACTAATAGTGTGTCTTAGGAAATTTTGACTCTTCAATTCCAAAACTCGGGTCCAGAGAACTTCGCGAAAAGTACCTCTGAAGGAAATGTTTCCATGGGTTTCTTCATACTACGAGGGTAGATAAGTAAGTCATTACATGGAGAAATGACGAACTGATCCAAGTAAGAAAGACGCACCCTACTCATATAACTCATGAAAACTATGGGTGTATTGGTCCTATCCGAAGGGTATCACTACGGACTTGAAGTGTCCGCATCGAGTTTGGAAGATAGTCTTACGGACATCCTTCCCCAACACTCGAACTGGCGATATTCGGATCTCAGATCCATTTCTGAAAGTAATTCTTTCCTTGCGTTTGCTCAACTATTTCATCTATGCGAGGCAGTGATAACGATTTCTTATGAAAAATCTTGACGGAGTCCTCGATAGCCGAGGAACATACGATGCGATCCATCTATCTCTTGAAAAATATGATCGGGGTTCTCCAGGGTGAGAAGCCTAGTCTTCTAATTCTATTTCTGTGTAGTTCGTTAAGTTGTCCGGGCTGTTCTTGTGTCTCCGTAGGTGTTTAAGTTGTAGGGCGATCCGTTTATGGGAGTCATACTAGATTCTACGTTTGTTCACATGACGATGTGATTACTCGTAGTCTTGTGCAGTTCTCCGTCCTGAAGTTCATCTTAGAATTCATACATGGTTTCACAATCACAATTTCGTGTATATGAGTCGTATATAATTAAGATTGAAAAGGTAGTCGAATAACTAATTCTTCTTTAAGCTCACATCCCATCGGGGAAAGAGAAGTTAAAGTGGAATCATCAATTCTAAACCTGTAGAACCTTGATTATATATCACTCTTATGCATACATTCCTCAGTGATAGATCAACCACATGAATCCCTGGATTAAACTTGACGTATTGCACGAGTGGTACTTCGGGGGTTTCTTCGGAAGGAAGGAACTATGAGGTACTCCTAGCATGAGTACTTCGGTGTTCTGATATGACGGTTTTGCTAAAAAGACGTTTACTGATAAGGAGACGTACGTATGAAGCTTTTTTTGTGAGGATCAAATTGAATCGAGTCGTATGATAATGTCGAAATCATACAGAGACTTACGGACATTAGATTTGAACATAAAACGTTTACAGACAAAAACAACCGTGCAACCATGAACAGAGTTACAGTACTTTAGATTTACTACAAGACTATTGCTGCAAATAAGATATACTACAAAAGACAAGTATACACAGCATGATCATCCCTATACCGACAGGATCCCACAAAAGATAAGACTCTAGTTGCACTAGTCCTGGATAGTTTATAAGTCTGTTACAACAACATGCCTGAATTACATTAACGTGGTTTCGGAGCAGGTTCTCCTGCAGCTGTGATCCTGAGAATTTTTCCATCTGCGCCAGATTTCTTTGTTATAGGTCAATCTTTCTTTAAGTGCCCTATCTCACCGCATTGGTGGCATGCCTGGCTAGTACTAGCATTAGTGACGGGAATGCGGTGCTTAGCCAGTGTTATGTGGACACGAGTGCCTTCCTCATTATTCCACCTTGGAAACTGCTTTTTAAAGCGTTCTGCAGGAGTTACCACTTGTGGCTGTGGCATGGCAAGTCTTTGGGCTCTTTTGTGCTCTTTTAGGGCTTTACGATATCGTCTCTTCCTTTCGGTCTTACGGCTTCGCAAGTCCATGACTGTTGCCATTTGTGGGTTTCCCAGTTTGGTATTACCATCGTGACTCTCGAATCCTTTGTCAGTCTTGTTTGTGTTGCCTGAGTCAATGTGCGTAAGGAAGGTTGTCACAGCAGCTGCTACAGCAACTTGTAATGTAGCAGCGTCGATATGGAGGATAGGAGTTTCGTTGTTCGAATGATTGTTTCCGAATGACGACATGATTCTGTAACACAAAAGATAAGGGTTTTGTGAGCGATTCTGGTCGACCCTAGATGTACTTTGATTTGTTCGATTAAAGAGCAAGACTATGTTCTCGTAAGTTTGACCTACATCCCTATGATGCAGTCCTAGCACGAATTGGAAGTATGTTCACGAAGGTTTGACCTACATCTCTATGATGTAGTCCTAGTACTGAATGGAGGTGTGTTCATGAAGGATTGACCTACATGCCTATGATGCAGTCCTAGTAATGGAATGGAAGTGAGTTTGTAGAATGGTCTTAAGACGTTTGTCGTTCAAGCCGAGGTATCGTGGGTTGGTGAATAACAAGATCCAACCACTGAAAGAGACTTGGAATGTCTCCGGAGCTAAATTACTATAGTCCAATGACTTGACTAAAGCATGAATTCAGATAGACTCCAATGAAAGTATGATAAAAGTACTTGAATGAAAAATGACACTGAAGTTAGCCGACTGTCAAAATCTTTGATATTCATGACGTAAAAGTTTGGGAAAATGACCTTGTAAAAGGTCTTACATCATATCCAAAGAAGATAGTTCTTGACAGTATAAAGACCTAACCAAAGTACTTACGGTATAAGATAATTTCATAGAAAATACCACATCGGGCATAGACAGAAAAACATTCCTTTTTAACAAGGAAAATAAAGTAAAACATTTATTACTGGTGACGGTAATCCCTCTGGTGAACTCTTAGTTCAGCCAGTTGACGTTCTACATCGAGTAGGTGTCTTTCGTACACCCTCTGTCGTACTCGGAGTTCTATGACTTCAGCTCGGGATTCAGCTAGTACCTGTAGCAGGGTTTCATGGTTTCTCTCAGATCTATCACGAGCATCTTCTAGACGAATGGTGCGGAGGGTATGCATTCTAGCATCGGTGACAACTTCGGTAATCTGATACAGCGTTGTCCTGCCTTCAATCTCATTTCGGGCCACTCTGCGGACCAAGATTGGCAAAATTCTATCTGCTGAGCCCCCATTGCTCAGGTCATAAAAGGTTCAGTCGCCATTAAATGGTATGGGCTGATTTTGTCCTTGGCTCCATGTTTCCAAGCATTCCACTCACTCAGGGGTCGGGCCATGAAAAGCCTGAAGAGGGTTAGGAATTAGAACGGGAGCTGCCTGGGGTAGGTTCTCAACCTCTAATTCGAAATTAGCACCGTCCGAAGGGTTTTCATCATGGTGATCATTCAAAGGGATCGGATGATCATTCTCTGGTTCTTCTCCAAACCAGCCAGCAATGACCTCATTCAGGAGGTACTGGTTGTCGTGGGGATGGAGTCTAGCCATGTTATTTATGCGAGAATTGGGGTAAGAAAATAATTATTAGATGAACTATCTAGATAATTATTTAGAGAATCTTCATCAGTTACATCGCTATTTGTGAAGTGCATACCAGTTATATGTAATCGAAACAGGATAGGCCTTCGAATAAGTGATCTTAACTCCAAATTCACACAGAATCGGGGTGAAGTAAAATTTCACAGATTCTAAGTCTATAACATCCTAATTACATATATCCTTAGTGTATCCACTTAGCAACTATCAACTTAGTAATGAAGATCCCGTTTTAGTTCTCAAGTATAACATACTTATAGTAACACCAAATACTCCTATAATATTTTAAGTTTAATGTTATGTTCTACTGTTCTCATTGTGTTAGGGTTGGTAAGATTTTAGCATTGTTGCAACCATACAATTAAACTTAGGCACATGCTAGTCAACCCTCGGATAATATAGGTGATCAGGCTATATCTTCCCAGTTTTGACCATATGTCTCTAAGCCCACTTGCGTTGTCCAACAATCGTAATTCTTTTGTACTGTCCTGGTGACACTGATTTTAGTATGAATGCAGACTAGTATACTTAAGTAAATATTTTAATATTTAAGGTATAGACTCTTTGTCAGAGTGTTTTAATCCCTTATGTATTTATAGTTAGTATATCGTTTATGGGTTGATATACTTAATTCACTATAAGCAATGCTCTGATACCAATCTGTCACACCCCAAAAACCAAGAACGGTGGAAACGTTCTGGGGCGGAGGACGTCATGTACAGTATCACAACAATGAAAAGTAGTAAACAAGCAACAACATCATCCATTGCATTAATAATATAATTTTAATACAAGTGTGTTCTGTCAAATTATAATAGACACTAAAACATAAATCAAAATGAGAGATGAGTCTTGAGCGAGCTCCATCTTCTCTAAACCTTGCATCGGTACCTGTTTATAGATGACCTGAGGATACAAGTAATTTTGAAAGCGAGTATCAACATTAAAGCTGGTGAGATCCTAAGTATTTTAGTGTCTTAATTTGTATGTAAGAAATTGTTTGTAAATGAACTGTAAGTATGGAAAAATGTTGATGAACTGTAAGTATAAAAATGTTTGTAAAACAACTGTAAACGTTTGAAAAACCCTAGAAATCCCTATGATTCCTACTTTATATAAAGGTATCTTCTACCAAGACTTAACTATTCTCAATGTAGTCTTCTACCAAGACTTAATTGTTCTAAATGTTCGTTTCATGTAAAAGTGTGTAATTTTCCCAAGTGTAACTTGTTGGATTAGTGTCTAAGTCCATAACTATTTTGGTATGTACTTGACCCGATGGTGCATGGTCCTTTTGGGTTGCCTTCACCAAAGCAACTTGATTGGAGAAATAAATAAAGAGAGAGAGGTTATTATGATTCATTAATATGTTATAAGAATAATATATTAAAGGAGAAATCATATTTGTTTAATTAATATTGGTCAACAATTAATTAGGAATTAATTTTGTGATCAAGTGTAATTAATTAAACTAGAGGGGCTGATTTGTAATTATGTGATAGTTACAAAATAAGGTAATGATTATCTTAAATATAGGGTGAACGAATTTGAGGTGATAAGGCCTTAGAATTCGACTATGATAAGGATTCAAGGATTATCTTATGGGTTGCTTTGTGGATAAGCAACTAGATAAGGATAATGACTGAAACCGTATCTCTACACCTATATAAACACCCCTTGGCTCATGAATTCGTGTATCCCTTCCCAAGAAGTCCTAAGGACGAATTCTAACCTCTCTCCTCTCTCTTTATACTTTCTCCATTTGCTCTTGGTGTTTGTAAGCCATTAGAGGAGTGACACTTGTGACTCTAAGCATTCCAAAGTCAATTCAAGGAGGAATTAGGATTGTTATTACTCTATAACAATCAAGGTATGTTCTTAAACCCATTCATATGTTAATATCGATTTCATATACTAAAATTAGGGTTTATAGTCTTGGATTCAAAGCATGTACAATAGAGAAACCTAGATTCAAGCATTAGGGTTTGTATGAGCACATAGGATGTCTTATGACCAAAACCCATCATAACTATCATTTAATAAAATATAGTTTTTACATTTAAAGTTTAAGTGAAAAGATCACTAAATATATGTACAGGGAAAATTAATGTAGTACTAAAATGTAGCGCTATAAGAACTACTATTGTACTAACTACCTTAAACCAGATTTATATTAAGGTATTATGTGATTAATTGCACCATACTATGGACTGGTAACAACGACATACGAATGGTCGTAAAACGGAATGACGTTTGGCACCCGCAGACCTGCAGGTCCGGCTGTAGCTAGTAGCAAGGTGTAGGATAGTCAATCCAGTATAGATCTATATGCAAACTCACGCTCTCCCTCCAAGAGAATTCTGGCTACAACTCGGGCCATGACATTTAAGGCATGCTCCGATACAGTGGATCACAATTGTTAACGTATTCATGTATATGTAATGTAATGTTACTTGTTCTAGTATCGTTGTATATGTTCTCTTCCTAGTATAGTTGTATATGTTCTTCTCTAGTATAGTTGTATATGTTCTCATAGTAGTAAGTATTGACTCATGAATGAACTGACTAATAGTATGATATTGTGTTCTAGTAATTGTTCTAGTATCATCCTAAACTACCCCTATGGTAGTTTACTAGTAATCTAACTGGTACGTATGAACATGGATGTATACCCTTGCTACCCAAGGGTATTGACTGAACTGGAAGAACCTTTATGACTATATATGTACACTTGATATATAACTAATATTTAAACGACCTTTGGACGGGTACCCGATATCCCACCAGACCACATCTCAAGCGCGAAAAGGAAATAGGGTGGATAGCCTTCCTAAGTCTTTTAAACATTTCTCATATAAATAAACATATATAGGCATGCAATTTATAACATAAAAGCATAAAGTAAGTTATGTAAAACCTTTGAACATAATTATTATTTTAAGAAAAGATCGACTTTATGTCAATCTATAATACGGTTTGAAAGCATGGGTTTGATAAAACAGTTTAAAGTATAAAAGAACATTTGTTTGAAACACAATTGTAAATGAGTTTGAAATGAAGTGTACAGAGTAAAGCGTACAACTTAACAAGGACTTTTAATCATATAAAATGTTTATGAAAATCATTTGAAGGATAAATGTTTGGTAAAATGGCTAATGAGTAGCCAATCATTTGAATGCTACTTACTAATCACATGTAATTGATATAGTAGCTAGCATAATTCTACTTGTACCCCCCCCCCCCATAAAATGTTTAAAAATAGTTAAAACATTGATTAAGGGGTATGAACTCACCTGTAGTAAGTGACTGGAATTGAACGGACTGTTATCGTAAGGAAGGATCGGACAAGTGCTTGGTGTCAAGTGAAGGCTTTAGACACACACAATGATCCTAATTGCATATGAAGACATGTGTATATAAATAATTAGTGATTAAAACACTAATTATACAAGTATAAACATTTTAACGCAGGGAAAAACACTTTTGGTCAAGTGCTAGGAGGCTAATGGGTTGCAACCAAGGAGTGCAAAGCCTCTAATGGAAGTTTATGGTCAAATGACCATATGCTTTGGAGTTTACGGCCCAGGGGAGTAAACTCCTGGCCTTAAACTCTCAACAAGGTCTCTAAATGAAGCCTATCATTTATACAACTAGTTTGGTGAATTGTTTCAAGGCTAAATCAAGTGTTTTGGCTTCCTATTAACTCCTTTGAGGAGTTTACAGCCCTGGGACCATATCCCATGGAGATTACGACCGTAATCTCCTTTGGGGGAAAGTTTATGGTGCTTTCAAGTCCCTATATTATCAAGGAATGCATCAAGGAAATTGTCCAAGGCTTTAGGGGGATTTATGGCACCATTTGGCACCTTTTAAAGGAGTTCACGGCCCTAGAACCCTTTGGGCCGTGAACACCTTACTCTTGGCATTCCAAGTGTGTTTTCTAGTCCTAAACTCATTTAGGTACATGCCTAAATTAGTATCTTGGCTTAAGGAGGGTTTTTTAGGCATTTTGGCACTTAAACATGGAGTTCACGGCCCAAGAACCTCCTTGGCCGTGAACTCTCTTTCCCCCCTTGAATCTTAATTGTTTTGGTGTCCTAAACATGCAATGGTGGGTTCTAGTTCGAGTTCCATGGCTTTGAGGGACTTTGGGACACCTTAGGACCTTAAAATGCAGTTTACTCCCCAAGTGTTCTTGGGCGGTAAACTCCCAAATCTTGGGGTCTTGATCTAATTTTGATGTTTTCTACTCATATACACACTAGTATATAAGCCTAAGGTAGTTATAAATCACGGGGAAAGGACTAGGTAGCATTTAAGCAACATATTGGAGTTTACTCTCCAAGAACGTTCTTGGGCGGTAAACTCCCGAATCTAGTTGTTTTGTTATGAAATTGATGTTTCTAAACACAATCTAAGCTATATAACATAACTAGATCGAAGTACTCACAATATGGGATAAAAAACCCGAAGATCTGTGAGAGAGAATTTTGGCTTTTCTCTAATTGGAAATGTAACTAATGAACTATTTGGTTCAAAATTCTATTTATAGTCCTGAGATATTTTTGGCAGAAAATATTTTTATTCTCGGAACGAACTCTAATATCCTAGAGTATTGGAATAACAGTGTTGCACAAAACCCTAGTGCATCCACTCTCCTGATATCTCCTTAAGTGTAAATCCTGAAAACTGCCAAACTTATACTTGAAGTCTGAATTTTCACTGTAACTGTTCTACTTCTATTGGCTTCAAATGGTTTGTTCAGAATGGAAATTTCGGGTTGTCACAATGTGACACCCATTCACCGTTTGATTCACCGCCTAATTTCTAGCACCGTAAACATGCGGAAAGATGATGACAAGGTCCCGAACCTTGACGTGTTCTACTTATAAGGTGCATTATAATGCCCAATACCTTTTGCAATATTCCATATTGCTTAGCAAGGTTATTTGGGAGAGGGAGCGGTGAAGAATATGACAACTTCAAAAATAAATGGGGGTATGTTTGTTACTCGATTGGCAATGTCATATGGTGTCATGGAAAGGGGAGCCGGGAGCATGTTGACTATGTTACCAACACCTCCGTTCAGTCTTATGCTTTATAGGAGGGCAAGAATTGTGGAAGACTATGGTGGTGGTAACTTTGCCATCCTGAATGATGACGATGTGATAGCTCCATAACAACCGCGCTAGACGGGTTAGATCGAGGTAAGAGAATGTTCAAGAAGACCCACTAATAATCCCGATGGAAGATGAATTACCAATAACATGGTATAATGCGGAGTCTAGATGGTGTCAAGACGATATTGGGCAAGGTATTAACTACAATTATATGGATCTTGCCCGTATGATGAGCCACGTGCTCATTCCACCGATGGACGGACCCGAGTACTCGTATATTAGGAATTAGGAAGAGAGGGTGAATGCAAGAAGAAGTGGAGCTGGGGGGAGCGGAGTTGGAGATGAAGATGAGGAAGGAGATGAAGACTAGTTTATCCATTTTAATTTTATTTGTGTGGCTTGCTTTTATACAATTTTTATTTTGCTTGGGTTTTTTTTGTTTGTTTTGATATTTGAACACCTAGTAATTATGATTTTTAGTTTGTTTTCCTTTTTCTGTTATTTGTGTGTTGTTTTGATCTTTTTAGAATCAGGACGAGGAAATGAATGCAAGAGTATAGAACGGGAGGGAATTACATGAAGAGTTGAGTCTAGACGAGAAGATAGGAGTTTTGAGTCCGGTATCGAGTCTGACAATTAGAGCGGTTAAAGAGTACATTTTACTAAAGGAAAACAAGTAGGAGTATTTCTTTTATATTCTCCTTAAATTCCAGAATGAACCTGAAGCAGAAAATGAGTCTTTGTCTGCTGGGGGTCAGAAATGGCATCGACCAAGTCCTCGCATGATGGCCTGGAGTGCCGCAATTGAATGTCTGGTCCTGGAGGTCTAACTGCGCTATATGGGTAAGGTTGCCCCCTTTCTAACACCAATTGGTTTTATATCAACTGGTAGCGCTGATGTTCAACAAGTGGTATCAGATCCAGTGGCGAGGGTTCGATTATCTCAGGGAGCAATTTCTGAGAGGAGGGGGGGGGGATTGTTGGGACCTTTCTAACACCAATTGGTTTTGGATCAACCGGTAGCGCTGATGCTCAACATTGTCCATACAGTGCTGACTCGTCAAGTCCATATCCTCAACTCGGTGAGTCCAAGTGAAAGAACCGATTATTCTGCCAGTTATGCTACGACTCGGAGAGTCCTCCACATGCACTCGACGAGTCGCTTATGTTGGGTTTTGAGCAATCTAACACTTCCTAAATGTGCATCCAACCCTAATAGACCTTGGATATATGTTTGTCTAAATACATGCAAAATAATAATTTTTCCAAGGATCATAACCTATCTAACATGGCATGGGGTACTTTTAAACATAAAAGAATTAGATGATATTACATACCTTTTAATGATGAGTTTGATTCCTAAGGAGTTTGAGGGCCAAGAACCAATAGTGTGAATGACTCAAATGGAATCACAAATCACCACAAACTCTTGGAAAACTTTGAGAGAGTGTATACACACTTATAAAATCGGCCACACACAAACACACACACTAGTGACACTAGTGGCTATTTCATGCAACATAAGCATGCTTATATAGTGTACATGATTAGGGTGAAACCCTAATAACCCATGACCTTTCCTTTTCCAAGGATCCATGGGTTAAAAGCTCCATGGATCATCCATGGACTTCCATACAAGCCTAGCCCATTAACAAATGAGTGTTAGCCCACACCATATAAAACCAATAGCCTACAATCTAATTAGTCTTCCTTTTAATCTCTAAATTAATTCTGAATTAATTTAAGACTAAGACTAATTAAATAACATGACTTCATATTAATATATTATAACTTATAATATATTAATAATCATATGTGTATAACTCTCATAAAATTATCCATAAATAGTTTGGATGAAATGCAACCCAAATGGACCATGCCGGGTCGGGTCAAGTATGTACCAAATAAGTTATGGACTTAGACACCTTATCCAACAGCTTATTCTTCTATTTTTGAGTTCATGATTTGACCACATTTGATGCGGGCATTAGTCATATTCTTTAAAGATTATTTCCTGAGTATTTCAAAGAGCTTTTTAGTCTATATTTGGAGCTATCAACCACACGAGATTTGACACCCAAGGCATGGATGAGCTGTTCCCATGACGAAGTTAGTTGAAGATGGAGATTTACATGAAGACGATCAACCTCGCAACTACTATCCCAGGGGAGTTTGTTCCAATTTGTAGCAACTGGTTCCTGGTACATAAAAATTTATCTAAGTAATTGTCATTTTAGCCTTGGAATCGGCGAGTTCTAGGTCCGACTCGCCAAGTAGGGACGCGGTCCGGGGGCACGCTTAAGTTGGCGACTCGGCGAGTCCATATCCTGGACTCGGCGAGTCACCGCTTTTTGATGAAACCCTAATTCCAAGGGTTTGCCCCCTATTTAAGCTAGCTTGTGCGACCCAAGCTCGCCCCCTTTCACCCTCAGAGTGCCCTACATCAAACCCTAACTCGTTTCTTGTGAGATTGAAGTGATTAGAGTGATTCCTTGAAGTTATTGGGAGAAGAAGGAGAGTGGAGCAAGAAGAGGAGAAGGAGACCAGATATCTTGGTGCTATTTCAGAGTTCTCTAAGGTATATCTCTACTCTATTCTGTTTGCATGCTTAAAACCCCATTAGAGCACCTTTTGAGCTCTTCTTGAACCTTTTCCAAGCTTGTGCATGAAGTAGAATTCGTAATAGGTTGAGTATTCGCTAGAACTAGTCATGTTTGAGCTCCAGAAGCTCAGATCTAGAACCTTTATGGGGGTAAATTGCTGGAACGTCCTAGATCTACCTTCTTAGCCATCATTTCGCCCCTAATCCCCATTCTATGCATTTCTACATGTAAAGTCGGAAACTTTACGTGTAAACCAAGCCCTAGGAACCCAGATCTATGAATGGCATGAGATGGATCCAAGCAAAATCGCATGTATGGTTTTTTCATGTGGCCGACTCGGCGAGTCGTTCATCTGACTCGGCGAGTCGGGCGCGAGTCCCAGGGTTGTTCCCTTTTGTGTTTGCGAGTTGGAGTAGTGAGTCATAGGGTATGACTTAGTGGGTTGGAAGCCAGACTCACTCATGAGGTCACTCGGCGAGTCAGTGCCATGACTCGACGAGTTCATGGCAATCTTCTTGTCTCAAGAACAACTCGACGAGTTGTTCATACAACTCGGCGAGTCACAACTTAGAGTGTTCTTCGGATGAAGGCGAACTTGGCGAGTTGTTCATACAACTCGGCAAGTAGGATGAAGGACTATTGGACTTGGGTATAGAGAAAGGGGACTCGGCGAGTTGGCAAGCCAACTCGGTGAGTCTGGTCAACTGGCAGTTGACTGTGACTTGACTCATGACTTGTTAAGGGTAAATGGGCAATTTACCCTGAGGGCGGTTAGCAGTATTTGACTAAGTGTTTGGTGGGAATTACAGCTGGAGGATTTCCGAAGCAGCAGCAGCGGCAGACATACTATTCCCACACATATCAGCAGCTACTACGAGGTGAGTTACCTTCCAGTAGCGGTGGGTCTACGACCATAATGCCGGCCCACCAGTAGGAGTGGTGTGATGGATGATTGTCTATGTGATATTCATCTAAGGTTGCTACTACCTGTGATATGTTTATGTGATAGTATGATATGCTGCTATGTGCTAGTGACAGTAGGGGGAGATAGTCCCCAGATTACCGGTCGATAGGGCCGAAGGGGCGGTCATGCCCAACCATGCTAGATAGATTACGAGATATATGTGTTATGTGGTAGTAGTAGGGGGTGAAATAGTCCCCAGTATCCGGTCGAGAGGACCGAAGGGGGAGACCAACACCCATATATGCTAGTCAGTATCCGGTCGAGAGGACCGAAGGGGAGGCAAGCTCCCAGTTATGCTAGATAGTATCCGGTTGAGAGGACCGAAGGGGTAGGTCGGGCACCCAGATATGCCTGATGATATATGCATGTTATGTGATTGTATGGTATGTGGTACGTTGGGGGAACTCACTAAGCTTCGTGCTTACAGTTTTCAGTTTTGGTTTCAGGTACCTCTTCTTCGAAGGGGAAGGAGCTGGTGCGGTTGCGGCCCATCACACACATGCTTCGTATTCCGCATCATGAGAACTTCCTGGGGATTTGTACTCTGACATTATTATGTTTTATGAAATGTTTTCCATACATGCGATATCTTATTAAAATACTATGATCAGTAAATGTTTTAATTCGAATGTTTTGCTAAAATATGTTTTCAAAAATGAAATTTTTGGCTCATATTTTGGGGTGTTACAAGTTGGTATTAGAGCCCTGGTTTGAGGGATTCGAACACACCTTCGGGGGTGTTTGAACTCAAATCGAGGGATTAAAAGATTTTGGAAAGAGAAAATGTTTTCTAAAAGGCTATGTAAAGGGTTTTAAGAAAGAACAAAGTGTGTGATGTGCGCGACCGGCCGAGCTCAAGTAAGTATTCCCCAATGTACCCGTACAAATTTATTAATGTTTATCAGTTTCTGTAGAACAGTATGCTAGCATAGGATTAAGGATCTAGGAGTGATGCCTTATGTGCCTACTTTATGTGCTTCAGTATATGAAAGAGTTGCATGTTAGAATTGAGTAGACAACAGTAGGGTAGCATGTTTAGGTTATTCCTGATAGTACGAGTTTAGCATTGTATGCTAGTTCAGTTTTCTCTACGAGGATAGAGTTGCTTGAGATTGTTTTCTTTATGTCCAAATGATGCTCGCTTTGTGCTATGTGGGCTTTGAAGTGATGGGAGTTAGCTGTTAGGTGAATACGTTAAAGTCACATGTGATCAGGGTTGAATAATCTCGGAGTGTTGGATTTGACCCTATTGCGTAGCTCTTGTTTGAGTCCTAACCATTGTAGGGATGAGTCCCTTACTTGAAGGATTATCCGAGCCTCGTCACATGTGATTGTATTTAGGTAATAGCTAATTGGCATCACCAAGAGGCCTTTAGCAGCTGAGGACTGGGTTGGGTGGAGTCAGAGGTTTCCTAGGGTAAGCCTAGGATAAGAGTAGCAGTGATCAACGGTAGTGGAAGGGACCTGGTTGAGTCGAGGCGGTCTTTAGGGAAGGTACGGATAGATGTGGAAGGTAGTATGGGCCCGTACTACTGAAAGCAGAGGATCCGTACCCGAACCGAGGAAGGCTAAGATAAGACCAGGGAACTTGTAGTGGGTGTGATCCCTCCAGGGGTATCAGTATCGCTAACAGTTGTTATTTCTTTGTATTTCAAAATAATGGTACTACGCCCGAGGCCAGCAGTTGGCAGTACAGGAGAGGGATCGGGTTCGGAATCAGGTTCCGAGCCAGTAGATGAGGGGCTACGCGAGTTCATCGCGTCAAAGATCCCCAGAGGCATCCTTGAGTCGACCCCCATTATCTTTGGGTCGATCAAGGAAGGGATATTCGAGATGATAGAGGATCGCCTTAGGGCATTCAGGAGCGACATGGAATCTGGCCAGTCAGGACCCCGCACACTGTCCTTCAAGGACTTTCGGGGCAGTGGTGCACCGGACTTTCATGGGGCGAAGGACCCCATAGCTGCTAGACGATGGATTGCAGACATTGAGTATGCACAGTTGACTAGCTTTTGCCCTGAGGGGTCGAAGGTGAGATATGCAGCTGGATGTCTGAGAGATCGAGCTAGGGATTGGTGGGAGTCCGTCGGAGACTCGTTGGGAGCCTCGGCTGTCGAGGCTATGACCTGGTCGGACTTCGTGACCAGGTTCAGGGCAGAGTTTGCATCGGCTGTCGAGCTTCAGCAGCTGGCCAGGGAGTTCCTAGATATGAGACAGATGATGGATACTGTGGCGGAGATCACCACCAAGTTCCGGGAGAGAGCGTTGTTGGTGCCCCAGTATGCGAGTGACGAGGATATGAGCAGGACCCGCTATCATGATATGCTATGAGCTGATATTCGGGAGCATGTTAGTTTTTCAGCTTGCCCTACCCTGGACTCTATGATTGCCAGGGAAAGGGAGAGGGAGATAGATCTGGAGCACATCCGGAAGAGGAAGACGGAGGAGGGGCATGTTATGGGGGTTTCGGGGAAGAAGCCCAAGGGATCAGATGCGGGGCCGAAAGGCCAACAGGGGCGGGGCCGCTGCAGGAAATGCGGAAAGACGCACGAGGGAGCGTACAAGTTGGGATCGTCAGGCTACTACAAGTGCGGCACGTTAGGGAACTTCAGCAGGGATTGTACCGCCCCTGCACCTATGATTCAGACATCGGAGTTGCGGGGTTTCCACTGCAACCAGAGGGGCCACAAGAAGGCCAAATGCCCCCAGTTGACATCACCAGCGCCGGTTAAGGCACCAGCTCCAGCTACCTATGGATTACAGATGGCTGGCAGGGCAAGGCAGAGGCTCCAGTGGTGAGGAGCCGGGTGTTTTAGCTAACTGCAGAAGAGGCAAGTGCCCCACCCGATGTGGTGACGGGTATGATTCTTTCCCTTTCCCTTTACTTTATGATGTTATGTTATTGATATGTGCTCTGTGTATATGCATTAGGATCGTTCCATGTGAATGGTATTTCGGTTCAGGTGTTGTTCGACTCGGGTGCCACCCGGTCATTTGTTTCCCTTGCGCTTAGCAAGAGGTTTACTGAGTCCTCGGGCATGTTGGATTGCCCTTTAGAGGTAGAGATTGCCGATGATCGATCGGTGCGAGCATCTTCCATGTTCAGGGATTGTGTTTCGAGGTTATTTGAGGAGCGCTATTTGGTGGATTTGATTCCCATACCATTGCGGGGGAACAAGGTGATTATAGGCATGGATTGGTTGAGCCCTAATGGGGCGGTGATAGATTGCTCACAACAGCTAGTGCCGGTCAGGACCCCAAGCGGGGGAGAGTTGGTGATCCACGGCGAGAGGCCACAGCGTGGACCTATAGTATGTTCAGCAGCGAGAGCTAGGCGCTACCTTCAGCAGGGATGCGCGGGATATGTCGCGTATGTTATGGATACCCGGGAGACGGGTAAGGCGACGGTGAGCGAGGTTCCAGTGGTGCGAGACTACGCTGATGTGTTCCCGGAGGAGCTTCCTGGAATACCTCCGGAACGTCAGGTGGAGTTCAGGATCGATCTAGTTCCAGGTGCGGATCCAATAGCCAAGGCACCCTATCGGTTGGCTCCTCCCGAGATGCAGGAGTTGTCTACGCAGCTGCAGGAGCTGCTAGACAAGGGGTTTATTCGACCGAGCAGTTCACCCTAGGGAGCCCCGATCCTGTTTGTAAGGAAGAAGGACGGGTCGCATCGGATGTATAGATTATCGGGAGCTGAATAAGGTAACGGTGAAGAACCATTACCCACTCCCGAGGATTGATGACCTCTTCGATCAGTTGCAGGGACCATCTTGGTTTTCCAAGATCGATTTGCGTTCAGGCTATCATCAGATGAGGGTTAGAGAGGAGGATATACGGTAGACCGCGTTTCGGACGCGTTGTGGCCATTATGAGTTCGTGGTGATGCCGTTTGGGCTCACCAATGCTCCTGCCGCGTTCATGGACCTCATGAACCGCGTGTGTAGGATGATGTTGGATCGGTCTGCGATAGTTTTCATTGATGACATCTTGGTTTATTCCAAGACTCAGGAGGTGCACGAGGAGCATCTGAGGGAGGTTTTGGAGACCCTGAGGAGGGAGAGCTTGTATGCCAACTTCTCCAAATGTGAGTTTTGGTTACGCGAGGTGCAGTTTCTTGGGCACCTCGTCAACCAGAACGGGATTTCAGTTGACCCGGCCAAGGTGGAGGCCGTGATGAGGTGGGAGGTTCCGAAGTCTCCATATGAGATTCGGAGTTTCCTAGGATTAGCAGGCTACTATCGGAGGTTCATTCGGGATTTCTCCAAGATAGCCGCACCCCTGACACGGTTGACTAGGAAAGTCGTGGTCTTTCGATGGGGGCCTGAGCAGCAGGCAGCATTCGAGACTCTGAGGCAGAGATTGTGCGAGGCGCCGATCTTAGCCCTGCGTGAGGGCGTGGAGGATTTTGTGGTATATTGTGATGCGTCGATCTTAGGCTTAGGCGCAGTGTTGATGTAGAGGGGGCATGTCATTGCTTATGCCTCGAGGCAGCTGAAACCTCACGAGGCGAACTACCCGACGCATGATTTGGAGTTGGGGGCGGTGGTCTTTGCCCTCAAGATATGGCGGCATTACCTCTACGGGGTTCGATGTACCATTTACACGGACCACAAGAGTTTGAGGTACCTCATGGATCAGCCGAATCTGAACATGAGACAACATCGGTAACTGGACGTGGTGAAGGATTATGATTGCGAGATCCTTTACCACTCGGGGAAGGCCAATGTGGTGGCCGATGCGCTTAGCCACAAGGCGGCGCCGATTAGGAATGTTTGCATGAGGATGATTGTGGTGACTCCCCTATTGGAGCAGATTCGGGAGGCTCAACAGGAAGCTGTGAAGGAGGAACATCGGAAGAGTGAGCGAATAGTGGGACAAGTCACCTCCTTCGATTATGATAGCCGGGGGTTATTAACACTACACCGTAGGATGTGGGTGGCGTATCATGGAGGCGTGCGCCAGATCTTGATGGAGGAGGCGCACAAATCCCGATTCTCCATTCATCCAGGGGAGACGAAGATGTATCGGGATCTTCACCTGGACTATTGGTGGCCCTGCAAGAAGCGGGATGTGGCATGGTACGTTGAGCGGTGCTTGACCTGCAGGAAGGTCAAGGCCGAGCATTAGAGACCGCACGGCAAGATGTAGCCGTTGGATATCCCGTTGTGGAAATAGGAGGATATTACGATGGATTTTATCACAAAGCTTCCACGAACGGTGCGAGGAGTAGATTCGATTTGGGTCATCGTGGATCGGTTGACCAAGAGCGCCCATTTTATTCCGATTTCGGAGAGTATCTCGGCCGACAAGTTGGCCGATATCTATATCAGGGAGACAGTGGCGCGGCACGGGGTTCCAGTGTCAGTGATATCAGATCAAGATGTGCGGTTCACTTCGAGGTTTTGGAAGAGTTTTCATGATGAGTTGGGCACTCGTCTACATTTTAGCACCGCCTTTCACCCGCAGACGGATGGTCAGAGTGAGCGGACCATCCAGACTTTGGAGGATATGTTGCGGGCGTGCGTATTAGATTTCGGTGGTAACTGGAATACCTATCTTCCCTTGGTTGAGTTCTCGTACAACAACAACTACCACGCGAGTATTGACCGTCCCCCATTCGAGATGTTGTACGGTCGGAGGTGCAGGACCCCGATATGCTGGGGTGAAGTTGGCCAGAGGGTCATAGGGAGCACCGAGGTGGTGCTCAAGACGACCAAGAGAATCCAGCAGGTTTGGAGTAGGCTTCAGACTGCGCAGAGTCGGCAAAAAAGTTACGCCGACAAGCGTCGATCAGACCTGGAGTTCCAGGTCGGGGATACAGTTCTCCTGAAGGTGTCGCCTTGGAAAGGCATCATTCGATTCAGGAAGCGGGGCAAGTTGGGCCCGAGATTCATTGGACCGTTCAGGGTTGTAGCCCGGGTGGGCAAGGTGGCATATAGGCTGAATCTGCCAGTCGAGCTTAGCCAGATCCACAGCACCTTCCATGTCTCCCAACTACGGAAGTGTCTCGTGGATGATTCAACGGTGGTGCCATTTGAGCTCCAGAAGCTCAGATCTATAACCTTTATGGGGGTAAATTGTTGGAATGTCCTAGATCTACCTTCTTAGCCATTATTTCGCCCCTAATCCCCATTCTATGCATTTCTACATGTAAAGTCGGAAACTTTACGTGTAAACCAAGCCCTAGGAACCCAGATCTATGAATGGCATGAGATGGATCCAAGCAAAATCGCATGTATGGTTTTTGCATGTGGCCGACTCGGCGAGTCGTTCATCTGACTCGGCGAGTCGGGCGCGAGTCCCATGGTTGTTCCCTTTTGTGTTTGCGAGTTGGAGTAGTGAGTCATAGGGTATGACTCAGTGGGTTGGAAGCCAGACTCACTCATGAGGTCACTCGGCGAGTCAGTGCCATGACTCGGCGAGGTCATGGCAATCTTCTTGTCTCAAGAACAACTCGACGAGTTGCTTATACAACTCGGCGAGTCATAGCTTAGAGTGTTCTTCGAATGAAGGCGAACTTGGCGAGTTGTTCATACAACTCGACGAGTAGGATGAAGGATTATTGGACTTGGGTATAGAGAAAGGGGACTCGGTGAGTTGGCAAGCCAACTCGGCGAGTCTGGTCAACTGGTAGTTGACTGTGACTTGACTCATGACTTGTTAAGGGTAAATGGGTAATTTACCCTGAGGGCGGTTAGCAGTATTTGACTAAGTGTTTGGTGGGAATTACAACCGGAGGATTTCCGGAGCAGCAACAGCAGCAGACAGACTATTCCCACACAGATCAGCAGCTACTACAAGGTGAGTTACCTTCCAGTAGCAGTGGGTCTACGGCTACAATGCCGACCCACCAGTAGGAGTTGTATGATGGATGATTGTCTCTGTCATATTCATCTAAGGTTACTACTACATGTGATATGTTTATGTGCTAGTATGATATGCTGTTATGTGCTAGTGACAGTAGGGGGAGATAGTCCCCAGATTACCGGTCGATAGGGCCGAAGGGGCAGCCATGCCCAACCATGCTAGATAGATTACGAGATATATGTGTTATGTGGTAGTAGTAGGGGGTGAAATAGTCCCCAGTATCCGGTCGAGAGGACCGAAGGGGGAGACCAATACCTAGATATGCTAGTCAGTATCTAGTCGAGAGGACCGAAGGGGAGGCAAGCTCCAGTTATGCTAGACAATATCCGGTCGAGAGGATTGAAGGGGTAGGTCAGGCACCCAGATATGCCTGACGATACATGCATGTTATGTGATTGTATGGTATGTGGTACATTGGGGGAGCTCACTAAGCTTCATGCTTACAGTTTCAGTTTTGGTTTCAGGTACCTATTCTTCGAAGGGGAAGGAGCTGGCGTGGTAGCGGCCCATCACAGACATGCTTCGTATTCCGCATCATGAGAACTTCCTGGGGATTTGTACTATGAAATTATTATGTTTTATGAAATGTTTTCCAGACATGCGATATCTTATTAAAATACTATGATCAGTAAATTTTTTAATTCGAATGTTTTGCTAAAATATGTTTTCAAAAATGAAAATTTTGGCTCGTATCAATTCCTCTTTATTTTATTGTTATTTATCATGTATAACATGCAATGGGGACATTGCATAAATTAAGTATGGGGTAGGAGGTTGGTTACATTTAGTCAAATTTGGAATCTTAGGATAATTTTTAAAATTTTTTTTTGTATGAAAGTTGCTAGGGTTTAATTTAGGAAATCATGGTAAAAGAGATTAGGATTCCATGTTAGTATTATGTTTGATGATTCTATGAGGACCTAAATGTTTAGTTGAGCCTACACATGTTATAATGCATTTGCCCCCCCCCCCCCCTTTATTTTAGTGAAATCATGGGACAAAAACACAACACCGCTTAGTTTGAGGGATGCAACATGTTTAGCATTGTGTACTTGAAATGTATCCAAGAAAGCTTAAGTAGTCACTGCACATTAAGACTAATGCCTTTAACCAATAATGGTTGAAGTTAAGCTCCCTTGCGTAAGCATGTAGGGATTGAGTGAAAAAAAATGAAAAAGTGATATAGAAAAAAAAGAGAGAGAATTTACCAAAAAGTTGAAAGAGTTTGGGAGACATAAAAGAATAAAATTGAAGATCTAAATTTTGAAGAATTTCAAAAAGTTGAAGATACCAAAAATCAAACAAAAAGGTGGTAAATTTAAGAAATCAAAGATCAAATGTTCAAGAAAGTGAATAATTCAAAGAGCTCCATTGTGGTATCAAAAGTTGTAATTTCTCTAGATTATGTGTTCTTGGGTAGCTTAACCAAAAATACCTTGAGGTTAAGAGAGTTTTCTGTGGATGGATTTGGAGGGATGCATAAAATGAGCGTTGTTCAAAAGACGTAGACGAGTGTTTATGAGGATTGTAAGTATTTAGGATTAGGGGGTCCTTACGAAAAATTTTAGACATAAATGCATGCGTTGCAGTCTTGGCATAATGGTTGGGTTTGATTAGGATTGTCTTATGTGGTATTAGTGTGTTAAAATTCAGTTTTGCTTGGGTGCAAACAAAAGTCAAGTGTGGGGTATTTTGATATGTGCATATTTAGTTATATATTTTGTCTAAAATCTTAATACTTTTTGGCTAATTTGTCCCAATTAGTAAACAAAAGGTACTTAATTGTGTTTAAATTATATTTTCAACCTAAAAGACACGCTCGAGTTAAAAAGTGTAACATCCGGAATTTCAGGTATTATATTTATTCATTTTATTTTGAGTTTTGTGGAAGAACTCGGCGAGTTGGTGTGTAGACTCGCCGAGTAAAGATGCGATTTCTCACCCGGATTAATGACCGGACTCGACGAGTCGCATTGGTGGACTCGGCGAGTCCGCGCTGTTTAATGAAACCCTAATTTCTCGGGTTTGGGGCCTATTTAAAGGGCCTTATGGCCGTCATTTGTGCTCACCAGACCCCCCAGAGCGAAACCCTAGTGAACTTGAGCGTTTGGAGTGAGAGAAGGAGCCATTGTCGACCTTGGAGGTGTTGTCTAGCAAGGGAAAGGAAGCTATATCAGCTATAGCCAAGAGGAAACAAGAGGGTTAACTTCCTGAAGATCTGAGGTCCAGAACATCACGTTTGAGGTACTATTTTCGAACCATTTTCTGTTGAGGTGATGTTCATGCTGATTTAGGGCTTATTGAGCCCTTTTGTGACTAGATCTAGTGCTCCCATGGTCCCTTAAGCGAGTTAGGTTTTGGATTTGGACCCATAGAGGTCCAGAGTGCCTCTTTGTCCAAGCTTTATATGAGTCTATGGAGGTTTTGGTTTGGGATCATTGTGTGGGAGGTTAAAACACCATTTATGAGTCAATAGGTGTGATATGAGCGCCAAGACATAAACTTTACGTGATAAATAAGTTTGGAAGGACTGGATCTATGAGGTAGTGGAACAGATATGACCTCAGAAGGTCGTTTGGGGTTATGCATGGAATGCACTCGCCGAGTCCATTGGCAGACTCGACGAGTTAGAGCGAGTTGTTCCGTGTTTTCGAACCAGGGGTTGGGTAACCGAGTTGGGTGAGTGACTCGGTGAGTCGGAAGGGATTCAGAGGAATCGGGTCCTCGTAGGAACTCGGTGAGTCCATGCCAGACTCCGTGAGTTGGGTTGACCGTTGACCATTAACCAGAGTTGACCGGTGTTGACTTGATAGAGTTAGTCAACCCTAGTTGGGAAAGTGTTAATTAGAGATACATTGTGTATAGGAGGACTATAGCTCGGGAGATCGAGCATTAGTGATTTCAGGAATTTACGAGTTACCGAGATACGCAAGGTGAGTCTTCTCACTATACTTTACCTTGAGTAGGTAAATAGAGTTATGTGATACAGTGTTTTATATATATTGTTTGTTGCACTGCATTCTTTTATGTGATTTATGCTGTGCATGCTTGCAGAGTTAGAACCTGAGGGTTCACAGAGTTTGGGTGCACGGACCCATAGAGTTATAACCTTGAGTGGCTAATATGTGTTATATGTGGTATTTTGGGGAACTCACTAAGCTTTGTGCTTACAGTGTTTTGTGTTATGTGTTTTAGGTACTAGTGAGGATCGTGGGAAGGCGCCGGCTTGATCAGTACACACACGGGATTTTTAGGCTATGAGATCTTGGGATTGATATATGTTATAAATTGAGTTTCAAACAATGATGTTTTTATGATTTACAAATGAATTATGTTTTTATAAAATGCGAAAAATTGTTTTGGAAATTTACGTCGTTACAAGTTGGTATCAGAGCCTTGGTTTGAGGGATTCGGGTACACCTTCGGGAGTATTTGAACTCAAACTGAGGATTTGGAAAATATTTTCAAAAGAGAACCAAGTTTTCTAAAAAGAGTAAAAGAGTTTTTAGAGAAACACAGAGCATAGACATGTGTACGATCAGTCAGTGCCCGAACGGTGATTTCCCAAAATACCCTTATGTTATATGTTTATGAGATTGTTATGATGTATTCTCTTGCTAGAGTGGGCTAGGTATTCCTATTAGGACTAGGGTGGCCTGATTTGTGATGCCTTAGCCTAGGGGAAGGTGAGCTGCTATGAGATGTTTGAGAGTGAGTAGGTAGCAGTGAGGAGCTATGAGAGATTTATAGAGAGTGGATTATGCATAATAGAGTACTTGGGACTTGGGATCCTCAGAGGAGGACTTGGGGTGTACACTGATACAGTGCAGACAGTAGTATTGGGCCCGTACTACTGAAAACACCGGGGTGGTGTACAATTCTAGTAAGAATCTTCGGGATGCTAGAGATCAAGGAGAGATGCGTTATCGAGTGCGAGTATGCTCGAATGAATTTCTAATATATCATATGTTGTATTTCAGAGGTAGATCATGGTGAGGACATGACTTATGCCAGAGAGCAGCGAGACTAATGATGAGGAGATCCATCGGATCATCCATGGGGAGGTGGTTGCGGCCATCAGGGCAGAGATACAAGAGATGTTCGGGTCTATTAAGACCATGTTTATTGAGACTTTTGAAGAGCGTTATGCCGCTCTTTCTGAGGCTGCTGTCGTAGCGGCCACTGCGGCCGTCGCTGCTGCTAGATCGCAAGGGGGTGACTCGTTGTTGTTCAGGGAGTTCAACAACACGAAGCCACCAAAGTTTGATGGGATGTAGGATCCGATTGCAGTGATGAGGTGGGTATCTGACATTGAGGGGTGTTTCTATACTTGCTTGTGTCCGGAGCACTTGAGGGTTCGGTTTGCGCTGAACCAGCTTCGCCTAGGGGCTAAGGACTGGTGGAAGTTCGTGACAACACACTATTCTCCAGTAGAGCTTGCGGCGGTGACGTGAGAAAGGTTCACCACCATGTTTTGTGATGAGTACGTTCCCTCGGTGGAACGAGATCGGTTGGCACATGAGTTTTTGACCCTCAAGCAGGGTACAGAGTCTGTTACGGCTATTACCAGGATGTTTCATGAGAGGGCAATGTTCTGCCTTGAACACGTGTCTACTGAGCAGGCACGAATGAGTCGTTATTTGAGTATTTTGAGGAGAGACATTCGGGAGTTCGTGTCGAACTCCTCATACCGGACATTTGCCAAGCTTCAGGAAAATGCTTGGAAGAGGGAGATCGAGCTAGAGACTCAGGCAAGGGAGGAGGCGGAGTCTCAGGGGAGGGATTGGCAACCGGCACAATCTCAGCCGACAGCCAAGCGGGCCAAACCCGCTGATCCCAGGGCAGGGAGCCAGAAGGGCCGCACTTGTGGGAAGTGTGGCAAGGGTCATGATGGACTTTGTAGAGCGGGATCTTGCTACAAGTGTGGAAAGGAGGGGCATATGGCCAAGGACTGCCCAAAAGGGTTTGCAGTGTGTTTTCACTGCAACCAAACCAAACACCGGAAGGCAGAGTGTCCACTGTTGCGAGGGACTAACCAGGGAGCACCACAGGGATCTGCCTCTGCTGCTATCAGAGCTACTGAGAGCTGGCCAGTGAAGGCCGAGGTACCGAAGGCGCGAGGGAGAGACTTCCAGTTGACCGCGGAGGAGGTCCGTGCAGCGCCCGATGTCGTGGCTGGTATGTATTCTTTCATGTAATTATTTTAATGTTTAAGATTTTGTGCTTATATTATGATATGCGTAGGTACTTTTCTTGTGAATTCTGTACCTGCTTTGGTGTTATTTGACTCGGGTGTGAGTCGATCTTTTATATCGTTGGCTTTCAGTTGGCACATCAGTATTAGTCGAGAGGCGTTGAGTCGACCTCTGAGAGTTTCCATCGCCGAAGAGAGAGCAGTGTATGCCACGGAGGTGATTCGAGGATGTGTACTTGAGATTTTCGGTGTAGAGTTTCCTATTGATTTGGTCCCGATTGCGATGGGGGACGTCTGTGTCATCGTAGGCATGGATTGGTTGAGCGGATTTGGAGCAGTTATCAACTGCGAGAGACAGCTGGTGACTATACGAGACCCAAGTGGGGGAGTTCTTACGGTGTACAACGAGGGTACCCGTCCTAATTCAGCGTTTTGTTCGGCTGCTAGAGCGAGGCAAAGTCTACAACATGGCTGTAGTGGTTTTGTAGTGTATGTGACGGATACGAGGGTTGGTGCAGGGAGACAGAGTACGGTTGAGGAGGTCCCGATAGTGCGTGAATTCCTGGATGTCTTCCCCGAGGAGTTACTGGGTGTGCCTCCCAAGAGACAGGTTGATTTTCACATTGATTTGATTCCGAGGGCAGCTCCTATTGCCAAGGCGCCCTATCGCCTTGCACCTCCAGAGATGCAGGAGTTATCCTTGCAACTTCAGGAGCTGCTGGGGAAGGGGTTTATTCGGCCGAGTAGCTCGCCGTGGGGAGCACCGATCCTTTTTGTGAAGAAAAAGGATGGTTCGCACCGAATGTGCATAGATTATCGAGAGCTGAACAAGTTAACGGTCAAGAACCGTTATCCTTTGTCGAGGATCGATGATTTGTTCGATCAGCTGCAGGGAGCATCTTGGTTTTCCAAGATTGATCTGAGATCTGGATATCATCAGATGAGGGTGCGCGAGGAGGATATCCAGAAGACTGCGTTCAGGACTCGTTATGGGTATTACGAGTTCGTGGTGATGCCATTCGGGCTCACCAATGCGCCTGCAACATTCATGGATCTCATGAACAGGGTATGCAGACCAATGTTGGATCGATTAGTGATTGTGTTCATTGACGACATTTTGGTGTATTCAAAGTCCAGGGAGCAGCATGAGGAGCATTTGCCGGAGATCCTCAGCGTGCTGAGATCGGAGAGGCTTTACGCCAAATTCTCCAAGTGCGATTTTGGGTTACGAGAGGTGTAGTTCCTTGGTCACCTCGTTAACCAAGAGGGGATTTTGGTCGATCCGGCCAAGATCGAGGCGGTAATGAGTTGGGAGGTGCCGAAATCTCCTTCTGAGATAATGAGTTTTCTAGGGTTGGCCGGCTATTATCGGAGGTTCATTAGGAATTTCTCCAAGATTGTTGTTCCTCTCACCAGGTTGACCCGGAAGGGTGTGGTGTTTAGCTGGGGCCCAAAGCAGCAGACCTCATTTGAGACTCTTTGCCAGAGATTATGTGAAGCCCCGGTGTTGACTCTTCCAGAGGGGATGGAGGACTTCGTGGTGTATTGTGATGCATTGATATCTGGGTTGGGCGCGGTGTTGATGCAGAGGAGGCATGTGATCGCATACGCATCGAGGCAGCTGAAGCCTCATGAGGCAAAATATCCCACCCACGATCTAGAGTTGGGGGCTGTGGTGTTCGCCCTCAAGATTTGGCACCATTACCTATATGGGGTTCGGTGTACGATATACACAGATCACAAGAGTTTGAAGTATTTGATGGATCAGCAAAACCTGAACATGCGTCAGAGGAGATGGTTGGACGTGGTAAAAGATTATGATTGCGAGATCCTGTACCACCCGGGCAAGGCTAATGTGGTGGCCGACGCCCTGAGTCGTAGGGCAGAGAGCGCCCCGATTCGAGATATTTGTATGAGATTGACAGTGATGACTCCGGTATTGGACACCATTAGAGGGGCTCAGGCTGAGGTAGTGAGACCGGAGAACCGCAAGAGAGAGCGAGTTATCGGGCAGGTGACGGAGTTCGTGACCGATAGCAGAGGGCTTATGACCTTCTAAGGTCGGATTTGGGTACCGTTTGTTGGAGGAACGCGTACCATGTTGATGGAGGAGGCACATAAATCGAGATTCTCGATCTATCCCGGAGCCACTAAGATGTTTCTAGATCTTAAAAAGGAGTATTGGTGGCCCTGTATGAAGAGAGATGTAGCATGGTTTGTTGAGAGGTGCCTAACCTGTCGTAAGGTTAAGGCCGAACATCAGAGACCGCATGGTAAGTTGCAGCCACTGGAAGTCCCAGAGTGGAAATGGGAACAGTTATCCATGGATTTTATCACCAAATTGCCGAGAACAGCGAGGGGTGTCGATGCAATTTGGGTGATAGTAGACCGTTTGACAAAGAGCGCTCACTTTCTCGCCATTGGTGAGAGTTCTTCTGCGGAGAAGTTGGCAGAGATATATGTGAGAGACGTGGTATCGCGGCATGGAGTGCCGATCTCGATTGTGTTAGATCGAGATGTGCATTTCACTTCCAGATTTTGGAAGAAATTTCATGAAGAGTTGGGTACGAGGCTGCATTTTAGTACCGCATACCACCCACAGACTGACGGAAAGAGCGAGCGGACAATTCAGACGCTCGAGGACATGCTTTGAGCATGTGTGTTGGATTTTGGCGTAAGTTGGGACACATATTTTCCCTTAGCAGAGTTCTCCTACAATAACAGCCATCATTCGAGCATTGGTATGCTGCCTTTTGAGCTATTGTATGGGAGGAGGTGTCGGACTCCCATTTGTTGGGGAGAGGTAGGGCAACGAGTGATGGGTAGCACAGAGATTGTGCTTCAGACGACAGAGCAGATACAGCGGGTCAGGCAGAGATTGTTGACCGCTTAGAGCCGCCAGAAGAGTTATGCAGATAGACGGCGATCCGAGCTTGAGTTCCAGGTCGGTGACTATGTTCTCCTGAAGGTATCTCCTTGGAAAGGAGTGATTCGATTCAGGAAGAGGGGCAAGCTAGGCCCTGGTATATTGGGCCGTTCAGAGTGATCGCGAGGGTGGGCAAGGTAGCGTATCGCTTGGAGCTACCTGCGGAGTTGGAGCGGATTCATAATACCTTCCACATGTCTCAGTTAAGGAAGTGTATAGCCGATGAGTCGGCGGTAGTGCCGCTAGAGGACATTCAGGGGATGCGAGCCTGAACTACGCGGAGAGACCAGTTGTGATTTTGGATCGGAAGATCAAGGTTCTGAGGAACAAGGAGGTGCCCCTGGTACAGGTTCAGTGGAAACATCGGAAAGGATCCGAGTTGACCTGGGAGCCAGAGCGTGAGATGCGGGAGCAGCATCCGGAGCTATTTCAGGGATGACACTTCGAGGGCGAAGTCAGATTCAAGTGGGAGAGAATTGTAACATCCGGAATTTCAGGTATTATATTTATTCATTTTATTTTGAGTTTTATGGAAGAACTCGGCGAGTTGGTGTGTAGACTCGCCGAGTAAAGATGCGATTTCTCACCCGGATTAATGACCGGACTCGACGAGTCGCATTGGTGGACTCGGCGAGTCCGCGCTGTTTAATGAAACCCTAATTTCTCGGGTTTGGGGCCTATTTAAAGGGCCTTATGGCCGTCATTTGTGCTCACCAGACCCCCCAGAGCGAAACCCTAGTGAACTTGAGCGTTTGGAGTGAAAGAAGGAGCCATTGTCGACCTTGGAGGTGTTGTCTGGCAAGGGAAAGGAAGCTATATCAGCTATAGCCAAGAGGAAACAAGAGGGTTAACTTCCTGAAGATCTGAGGTCCAGAACATCACGTTTGAGGTACTATTTTCGAACCATTTTCTGTTGAGGTGATGTTCATGCTGATTTAGGGCTTATTGAGCCCTTTTGTGACTAGATCTAGTGCTCCCATGGTCCCTTAAGCGAGTTAGGTTTTGGATTTGGACCCATGGAGGTCCAGAGTGCCTCTTTGTCCAAGCTTTATATGAGTCTATGGAGGTTTTGGTTTGGGATCATTGTGTGGGAGGTTAAAACACCATTTATGAGTCAATAGGTGTGATATGAGCGCCAAGACATAAACTTTACATGATAAATAAGTTTGGAAGGACTGGATCTATGAGGTAGTGGAACAGATCTGACCTCAGAAGGTCGTTTGGGGTTATGCATGGAATGCACTCGCCGAGTCCATTGGCAGACTCGACGAGTTAGAGCGAGTTGTTCCGTGTTTTCGAACCAGGGGTTGGGTAACCGAGTTGGGTGAGTGACTCGGTGAGTCGGAAGGGATTCAGAGGAATCGGGTCCTCGTAGGAACTCGGTGAGTCCACGCCAGACTCAGTGAGTTGGGTTGACCGTTGACCATTAACTAGAGTTGACCGGTGTTGACTTGATAGAGTTAGTCAACCCTAGTTGGGAAAGTGTTAATTAGAGATACATTGTGTATAGGAGGACTATAGCTCGGGAGATCGAGCATTAGTGATTTCAGGAATTTACGAGTTACCGAGATACGCAAGGTGAGTCTTCTCACTATACTTTACCTTGAGTAGGTAAATAGAGTTATGTGATACAGTGTTTTATATATATATTGTTTGTTGCACTGCATTCTTTTATGTGATTTATGCTGTGCATGCTTGCAGAGTTAGAACCTGAGGGTTCACAGAGTTTGGGTGCACGGACCCATAGAGTTATAACCTCGAGTGGCTAATATGTGTTATATGTGGTATTTTGGGGAACTCACTAAGCTTTGTGCTTACAGTGTTTTGTGTTATGTGTTTCAGGTACTAGTGAGGATCGTGGGAAGGCGCCGACTTGATCAGTACACACACGGGATTTTTATGCTATGAGATCTTGGGATTGATATATGTTATAAATTGAGTTTCAAACAATGATGTTTTTATGATTTACAAATGAATTATGTTTTTATAAAATGCGAAAAATTGTTTTGAAAATTTACGTTATTACAAAAAGGAAGCAAGATTAGCAAACAAAAGCTGTGGAAATAAAGAAAGAAGAAAATGAAGCTAAAAGGGTGAAGGACTTGGCGAGTTGGACATCAACTCATCGGGTAGATACGAATATTCGCGAACCTTTGAAGACTTGTCGTACACAAGATTGAAATGACGGACTCGTCGAGTCGGTCTAAGGGACTCAACGAGTCGCCCGTGTTTTCAAAAAACTATATATATGACATATTTGATCGAGACTAATACTTCTTTTGGATCATTTGGCGACTTAGCTGCAAATTAAAGGTTATTGAAGCTCTGAAGTTCGAAGATCAACCCTAGAGATCGATTAGAAAGAGATCAAAGGAAACATATATTCTCTTTTTCTTAATCTATTACACAAAACTATATTTTTACTTATGGATTTGGTTTTTGAGATACTATTTACTGTAGATATGAGCTAAATGTTTCATACTTCTATTTAAGGTAGATTAGCTTGTTAATATGGATTGATTTTATGGTATGGATTATTTAATTTGGTGAAAATTGTTTTGCTAACCTTGTAAACGATCATTATGTGTTGACAATAACTATTTTATGTTAATTACAAAATCTATTAAGTTGCATGAACATCCTCTTAATTGCGTGTTTCATATGATTTATGTGAAAACAAAATTATATGCCTAGTATTAGTGAATATGAACCGATGATTAATTAGAAAATATGTAAGTTAATGTGTGAGCTTGTGTGATGAACAACCATACAAGATGTTAATTGAATTAGTAATTTAATTAGCTACAACTACAAGTCTTACATAACCCGAATCAAAATACTAGGAAATTCATTAGTTTAACCAATTGACCACTATTTAAATTAATTTGTTTTCTAAGGATTAGTAATAGTGAACATGAATCTAATCACATTAATCGGTAGCCAATGACAAAATAATCCATTGTACTTGCCATAAAATCCACTATAGAAACAAGAGAGTCGAACCTAAACAAAAGTCTCTTTTATTATTGAATATGGTTACTTTTTATTTGCTTTAGTTGTTAGATAACTTAGGTTGAGTGTTAGTTAATTGTTTAAGTTTATAGTATTGCAAAACTAGAGAAAACCATTTTTTATTGTTTGTTTTAATTAGATAATTATAGTATTTAGTTTAATTGTTACCGTTTCCTGTGTTTGATACCCTGTTTGCTTGAATTACATTGCTAAACGATAGACACTATACCTTTCGTGTGTTTATTTGTGTTTGAAGTAGTATGATTAAAACTAGTGCATTTTACACACGTCAGATAAAAATATAATAAAATAATAGACTATAGTCTGAGTTCAGAAATGCGTTCAAAAGTGATTTACAAGGTTTATAGCTATTACAAACGAAGTAGCGCACGATTCGTTTCAGAAGAATCAGATAAATAGTGATTTTTATAACTTTAAATAAGCGTAACTTTTTCATACGATCTCCGTTTTAGATAATCTTAATATCCACAAAATCAGGAGAACATTATCTATTCAAATTTCTTATCCATAGCTCTCAAGTATACTTAATGCAAAATTTATTTTAACATCACAAATAGAATTATTTTTTTGGTGAATTTCGATTCGATCCTCAACGATAGTAGATTTGCTGAGCATATTGAGATGTTATGAGGGTAATTATGAATACACTATCTTTAATATGCGTTATAACATAAAATCACACACAATTGGTCATTAATAAAATTTCACGGTTGTTTGATCGTCAAACTCTAACCAATTTTTACCAATTGTTAGAACAACCACCACCACCACCCATCCATCGTCAAAAAACGAACTTAGAAAAGGTGATCAAAAAATCAGTAAACAACATCTTTTAACCTCGAAAAATAAAAAACTTTGAAATACAAAAATAGAAAACATCACCATAAAAATTAGAAAACTTATCAAAAATACAAAACTATATATATATATATATATATATATATATATATATATATATATATATATATATATATATATATATATAGAGAGAGAGAGAGAGAGAGAGAGAGAGCCTATAGTAGTTGGAGTTGCAAGAGGCAAGAGTTATTCTTAGAGACCACACACGCAACTTTTGAAAACACGAGGACAAGCCACATCGATTTTCGAAAATTTAGATTTAATCTGTAGGTATGTTTGTTGCCAGGGGTGGACCTTAGTGGAGCCCGGGGGTCTTGGACCACTGCTCAATTTCCGGCACGTAGTGTAAAAAACAATTTCTATTAGGTGCACCGATAATAATAACCTATTATGCGTCCGCTATTGTTTGTTGCTAATCGATAATAATAACCTATTATGCTATAAAATAAATTAAAAATACAAGGTTTGTTGTTGACCAACAATAATAACTTTTTTTGAGGTATATAAAACGTGAAGAAGAGAATTGTGAAGAAGAGAATTGTGGCTGTTAAGAGATTCTTATTTATTTTTCTGAAAATCAATTCGTATTTTTTAAATGTAAGATGAAGAAAGTTTTTGAGAACTATGATAATAATATTTTTGAGCTTATTCCATAACACCATCAATCATCACCATACAAAAACTTCGTTTTATGTGACATACCCAAAGGTAGGATGCACCAATAATTTTATTTTTTTAAATGGCGGTTCGATGCAGCACAGTGACATCCGATAAGCCAGTATGACATAACACCTAACAAACCTATGTTCGATCTCTCCCCGTAGAAATATCGATTCGTCCCTATAGAAATAATAATATCCTTAGCAACTCAATTTCTCATTAAGAGCCTTCATTGCTTAGGACACTAATAGAACTCGACATCAATTCCCAGAAACTTCATTGGGAGGGGAAAACTGAAGTGTGCCTGCGTCCAATTGGTCTGGACCTCATTGGCACACCAGTAAAAGGTATTAATATAAGTACCCAACAAGTGAAATTGTTTGATAGCGATTTATTTCCAATCTTGTCCTCAAATGTTAGCTAGAATCCAATCGCTGAAATTGTTCTCTTTGAAGGGTAAAATAAATAAATACTAAAAACTGTTGGTGCTGAAGAGCGTTTGTTGAAAAGTCAAGGGGCTAATGTAAAACTTTAGGAAAAAAATAAGTATGAGCTCATCGCTCATTTTCTACTTTCAAGAAGTACAACAGATCGTCCTCTTAGATTCAGTTCGTGCTTTCGTTTCAGCTGATTCAAGCGCTCAACTATCTGTAATGTTCTTTCAGTTTTATATTCAGTAATAGATATGATTTTTGTGATTATTAACTGATTGTTATGTGCGTATTTACAAGTACAGTGGCTTGGATCTTTGAAGTTTGATTTATAACTTCTCATTGTTTTTTCAAATAAAACCCAGATGATTCGAGACATGTTAAAAAGGGTTAAATGCTAATTTCCTGTGTTCAAATTTCTAAAACACCAAAAGCTAATATGTTTTTAACTTTTGTCCAAACTTGGTGACGACAAAATTAATTTGTCTATTTTGAAGTGATTAGATGCTTTTTAGTTGATTTAATTTTGTTTCTTGTATATACCATGAGGCATTAACCTGTTTATCAACACCAATACTTTCCAGATTTCTAGTTATCAGAGTCATAAACTAATCATTCACCCCGGAACTTGGAGCTCCTGTTTACAAAAAAAAAACCGTTTTTCAGTAGAACCCCAGACCCCAGAACTTCTGCCGGAAACAGGCCAGAACAGCCGCCGCCACCTGTACTCTAAATGGTTCCAAATCTTGTTTCTAGGTCTTATTGGCGGAGCCGTCGTTTACTTCCAGAACCAGATCTGTCACCAAAAATTTCTCCGGTATATCTCTATAACCCTAAGCCAATCCGTTGACTTCGCCGGCACCCTAGCAACCTCCGGCGTTCCAGTTCCAGTCTTATTCCCGTGTTTCAGGGTTCAATGCATTTTGAGAGGGAGTGTTAGTGTTAGATATATGCAGAAAAGGGTTTAGATGCTTTTCAGTTGTTTTGTTTTTGTTTCGTGTTGTAGAGTGTTAGTGTTCCACTGTTTCGATAGCAAGAAGTATTTTTCAGATTTCTAGTTTATTCACAAAGTATTAAGAGAATATTGCTAACTTGTGCCTAACATAAAATTGCACTTAAATTACAGGAATGGTCCCTTTTTAATATAGAATTTCCAGAAATAGTCCCTATCTAATACTAGCACTTTTAAAAACGTTGTCCTGTTTCTTAAAATTATAGAATTTCCAGAAATAGTCTCTCTCTCTCTCTCTCTCTCTCTCTCTCTCTCTCTCTCTCTCTCTCTCTCTCTCTCTCTCTCTCTCTCTCTCTTTTTTGGTTAAAATAAGCATGGGCTGGGGTCTGAGGAATAGTTGACTGCGAAAACGTTGACGCCTGCGCATTTTTTATTATAGATATTTAATATATAACATGTTTGTTATATCTATTTTAAGGTTAATTAATCTTTTCTTTATCACACTAACACTCATATTTGTTCCGAAACAGTGGAGTATATATAAATTGCTCTAATTAGATAAGTAGCAAATAAATGGATTTTAAGGTTAACATTATCCAATCCTTCCCCTAACTCAACACGTGGACACACACCCGACTTAATCAGATTTTGGTGTTCTATGTAATTTAATCAATGAAAAACCGTTTTCTTGATTTCTATTACCATTATCATGTTTTAAATTGTCAAAAGTTAATCATATGTTTACTGTTATATTAATAACCAGTGAAAAACCATTTTCTTGATTTTGATTGTCAAAACTTGATCGTCAAATTTATTTTTATACCATGGTGGTGGTCTCTTTCTACAAATTAAATCATCCTTGTAATTGCTCCATTTTAGATTTCTACTGAATTTCCTTTGATAACTTGTTGGCTGCTATGTGTATGTAGGTGCTGCCAGAAATAAGAATACTGAGCAATGGATGGTGCCATGATTAAACCTGATGACACGGTTCCAGTCACGAAACACCTGGCCTACCTCGTTTCGTACAAAAAATATTTGAAGGACTTGCATAGCAAAATGAGGGAGTTGAATTTTGCAAGAATAGATGTTAAACAGCACCTGAATCGGAATAGAAGAAGTAATCTTGAGGTTCCAGCCCAAGTCGTGGATTGGTTGGAAGAAGTAGATAAGATTAATGCACAGGTGGATAACGTTCCTATTGATGCTGGCAGTTCTCTCAATCTCATGAATAGGCATAAGCTAGGAAAGAAAGCCTTCAAGATAATTGAGGAGATTGAAAGTCTCTTAAGACAACAATCTTTGATGGCTTGGAGTGATGTACCAGTTCCTTTGGGAAAAGTTGATTTCATGAAGGCATCCGCGTCAAGTGATCACAATGAATTCCAATCAAGAGAGCAGATTTTTATGGATGCACTAAAAGCACTTGGACCAAATAACACATCCCACATGATAGCCTTATCGGGGATGGGTGGAGTGGGGAAGACGACAATGGTGCAACGGTTGAAGAAGGTTGTGAAAGATAAGAAGATGTTCCATTATATTGTCGAGGTGGTTGTAGGGGCAAACACTGACCCCATTGCTATCCAGGATACTGTTGCAGATTACCTCAGCATAGAACTGAAAGGAAATACGAGAGATGCAAGGGCTTATAAGCTTCGTGAATGCTTTAAGGCCCTCTCTGGTGGAGGTAAGATGAAGTTCCTAGTAATTCTTGACGATGTATGGAGCCCTGTTGATCTGGATGATATCGGTTTAAGTTCTTTGCCAAATCAAGGTGTTGACTTCAAGGTCTTGCTGACATCACGCAACAGTGATATCTGCATGATGATGGGAGCTAGTTTAATTTTCAACCTCAATATGTTAACAGACGAGGAAGCACATAATTTTTTCCGTCGATACGCAGAAATTTCTTATGATGCTGATCCCGAGCTTATTAAGATAGGAGAAGCTATTGTAGAGAAGTGTGGTGGTTTACCCATTGCCATCAAAACTATGGCCGTTACTCTTAGAAATAAACGCAAAGATGCATGGAAAGATGCACTTTCTCGTTTAGAGCACCGTGACACTCATAATGTTGTGGCTGATGTTCTTAAATTGAGCTACAGCAATATCCAAGACGAGGAGACTCGGTCGATTTTTTTGCTATGTGGTTTGTTTCCTGAAGACTTTGATATTCCTACCGAAGACTTAGTGAGGTATGGATGGGGATTGAAAATATTTACCAGAGTGTATACTATGAGACATGCAAGAAAAAGGTTGGACACGTGCATTGAGCGGCTTATGCATGCCAACATGTTGATAAAAAGTGATAATGTTGGATTTGTCAAGATGCATGATCTGGTTCGTGCTTTTGTTTTGGGCATGTTATCTGAAGTCGAGCATGCATCAATTGTCAACCATGGGGATATGCCAGGGTGGTTTGAAACTGCAAATGATAAGAACAGCTTGTGCAAAAGAATTTCATTAACATGCAAAGGTATGTCTGCGATTCCTGAAGACCTCACGTTTCCAAACCTCTCGATCCTGAAATTAATGGATGGAGACGAGTCACTGAGGTTTCCTGAAGGCTTTTATGGAGAAATGGAAAACCTTCAGGTTATATCATATGATAACATGAAGCAGCCATTTCTTCCACAATCACTTCAATGCTCCAATGTTCGAGTGCTTCATCTCCATCACTGCTCATTAATGTTTGATTGCTCTTCTATTGGAAATCTTTTGAATCTCGAGGTGCTCAGCATTGCTAATTCTGCCATTAAATTGTTACCCTCCACTATTGGAGATCTGAAGAAGCTAAGGCTCCTGGATTTGACAAATTGTGTTGGTCTCTGTATAGCTAATGGCGTCTTTAGAAATTTGGTCAAACTTGAAGAGCTTTATATGAGAGTTGATGATCGAGATTCGTTTTTTGTGAAAGCTGATGACAGCAAGACCATTAGCTTCATGGATGATAACTACAATGAGATGGAAGAACGTTTAGAAAACATTTCGGTATTAGAATTTGAGTTCTTTCAAAATAGTGCTCAGCCGAAGAATATTTCGTTCGATAATCTTGAACAATTCAAGATCTCAGTGGGGCGTTCTTTGAAAGGGGCATTCAGAAAGAGCAAACAGTCGTTTGAAAACACATTACAGTTAGTCACCAACAAAAGAGAACTATTGGGATCTAGAATGAATGAGTTGTTTGAGAAAACGGAGATGCTGTGTTTAAGTGTGGATGATATGAATGATCTTGGAGATATTGAGGTGAAGTCTGTACATCCTTCTCGATTCTCTTCATTCTACAATGTAAGAGTCCTTGTCATTTCCGAGTGTGTGGGGTTGAGATACCTTTTCACACTTGCTGTGGCAAAAGATTTGAAAAATCTTGAGCATCTCGAAGTTTACTCATGCGATAATATGGAAGAACTCATACATAGTGAGAATGGTGGAGAAGAGACAATTACATTCCCCAAGTTGAAGTTTCTATCTTTAATTTGTCTACCAAATCTGTTGGGCTTGTGCTGTAATGCCAACATAATTGAGCTACCACAACTCTTGGAGTTGGGACTTGCCACCATTCCAAATTTCACAAGCATTTATCCGAAGAATGAATTGGCAACATCTTGTTTGTTGAGGGAATCGGTAAACACTTTATTTTCTGTTGATACAATTTAAACAATCTTTTTTAGTTGCAAGTTTCAAAAAATTTCAAACCAGAGAAATTCCCTGACAAAAAAAATTGTAATTAGATTTGATGGGCTAAATTAAGTTTGATTATTTTGCAGGTTGTCATTCCTAAGTTGGAGAAACTGCATATTCGTCATATGGAGAATTTGAAGGAGATATGGCCTTGTGAATTGAGTACTAATGAGAATTTTAATGAATCGTTGTTGAAAGCTATTGAAGTAACCGATTGTGATAAGCTTGTGGATCTATTTCCATGCAATCCCTTGCCATTGTTGGATAATCTTCAAGAGCTTCAAGTACGGAGATGTGGTTCCATTGAAGTGTTATTCAACATCAACTTGGATAGTGCTGGTGGGATTGGAGAAGGCAGCAGCAAAAGCAGCCTGAGAAGCATTGAAGTGAATCAATTAGGAAAACTAAGAGAGTTATGGAGGATAAAAGGTGCAAATAGCTCTGGCCTCCTCATCGGTGGCTTTCAAGCTGTTGAATACATAGAGATCACAAAATGTAAGAGCTTTAGAAATGTATTCACACCAACCACCACCAATTTTGATCTGCGGGCACTTAAGGAGATCTGGATAAATAATAACGGAGAAAATAGGTGTAACAATAATTTGATGGAGAGTAGCCAACAAGAGCAAGAGGTATGGATTTACCACATCTTAATTATTTATATATTTAAAATGGTTTCCATTTGTTTCATCCCCAAATCCTTTTGTTACATGGGAGCCAATTGTACAAACAAAAAAAGTTATTACTAGGAATGGAGAATTCAAACTTCCCATGGGATATTTTCATTGTTTCCAAATAATTTTTGAAAAATTATTTAGAATCAAAACAATCTTTCTCACATTTAAAAATGAAAGTTACTAATTACCTTTTTTGTTGGGATACATGTGTAGATTATTGTTATATCAAATGAAGACACATCAAAAGTCGGTGACTGCATTCCAAATGTTGTATTTCCTTCCTATCTCGTACATTCTTTTCCTAACCTACATCAACTTAAGCTGTGGAATTTTAATGAAGTGGAGGTGGTGTTTGAGATTGAGCCAAGAAGTAGAGAATTGGTAACAACTCACGATAATCAACAACAACTACTTCCCTACCTCAAGGAATTGGATATAAGGCATATGGACAACATGAATCATGTGTGGAAGTGTAATTGGAATAAATTTTTAATCCTTCAAGAACAAAAATCAAAACCATCATTCCACAACCTCACAACCATACACATAAGTTCATGCACAAACATTAAGTATTTGTTTTCACCTCTCATGGCAAAACTTCTTTCAAACCTAAAGAATGTCAACATAGCAATTTGTGATGCTATTGAAGAAGTTGTTTCAAATAGAGATGATGAAGATGAAGAAGACACTAGATCTATCCACAAAAGCACCGCTTTTTTTCCGTATCTTGATTTTCTCACTCTTGCTTGCCTAAGCAATCTCAAGTATATTGGTGGTGGTGGTGCCAAGCATAGGAGCAATGAATCATCTTCCAATAATACCACTACAAGGACCGTCATTTCTGATGAATCCAAGGTATGTTTTCTACCTATTCAACAACTTATCATTTTCTTTTTCTATATCCATTTTTCTCTGCAATATTCTCCTAGTATTTATCATATTATACAAAATTTAACCAAATCAGAGATACAGGATATTGAAGTTTTTATAGCTCCTAATTGACTCATTCATTTGAACAAAGTATATATCATGACCAAGACATTTGTCATCTATCATATCATTTACTAATAAGGTTTCTTTTATTAATTAGAAAATGCTCACCCTTACCATCCCAAGTATGAAAAAAGAATAAAAAAATACCAACAAACATAATGTAATTTTACCACTTTCTCTATTTAAATGTTTTTGGTGATTAAAGCCTACACATTTTTGTGCTATTAAAGAATCGGCAATTTCACCGACACAACAGGTTAAATGTCTTAAAAATATTATTTGTTTTCAAACTATAGATTTATACTTGAACTAATATGTGAAATACATTAATCTTTTATTATTAGTAGTAATATCTATTTTAAGATTATTAAATATAAAAAAAGTTGCTAAATTACAATAACAATAATATGCTATAAAATTAATGCAACACACAGAAAAGTTCTAAGCCCTTTTACCACTTTATCGATGGAGTCCCTCTACTTTCTTTTACTGATTAAATTTTAACATTTTATTATTCTTATTATATAGTATGTAATGTTACATATAAAGTAGTATTGTATATGTGTGTAACAAACAATATTTGAGCTCTGTAAGTTACATAATTGAATTATACGTTGATTGTTCATTACTAGGTCGATGGTGTCTCTTGGTCCTTATGCCAATACCCTAGAGTGATAAGTATAGTAGAGTGTGATTCATTGTCAACTGTGATTCCGTCTTATGCACTAAGACATATGCAAAAGCTTGAAGCGCTGAAGATAGAGTCTTGCAAGTCAGTGAAGGAGGTATTCGAAGGAAATAGTGGTACACAAAGACTAAGCAATGTTATTATGCTTCAACTTCCCAAGCTGAAGAAATTGGAAATTAAAGATTGCGACCTTGTGGAACACATATTCACATTTTCGGCCCTTGGAAGCCTCATACAACTCGAAGAGTTAATGATAGAAGATTGCAAGGAAATGGAAGTGATTATAAAGGAAGAACATGGAGAGAAAACAACAGCATCTAATGTTGTGGTCTTTCCTCGTCTCAAGTCCATTAAACTGGTGAACCTACCATACCTCCAGGGTTTCTTCTTGGGAATGAATGAGTTCAAGTGGCCTTCTTTGGATAATGTTGCAATCCGTGATTGCCCAGAAATGACGGTGTTCACACGTGGTAGGTCGATGGCTCCACAACTCAAGTCCATACAAAGAAGCTTAGGCAAAGATATTGATGAATGTGACCTTAACTTTCATCAGGTATAATTTTTATCTTTTGTTTTTTCGCATCATCTAATTGAGAAATCATGCGCTCCAACTAAAAATATTTAACATATTTACACTAGTTTGTGTGTGTCACTTGAATCAATTTCGAATGGCAAAGGGTGCAACACAAACCTTACATATCTAACTTGCTTGATGAGATCAATAAATAGTAACCCAACAGAAGGTTTTAGTTCGAGTTAATTATCATCTTTTATAATGATAATCAACTAATTTGATCATCATTTTTTAAATTCTTACTCTTTTAGTTCTTCCTTACTACGCTAGGCGGAGGTAAGATTGTCCATGCATTACCCCATGAGCTTATAGGAATTGGATATAGTTATTGCATTAGGCTTCAATGTTTTTACATATTATTTCTAGTAACGGATTCTTAAAGTCCCATTCTTACTTGTCCTTGCATTAAATTTTAGAAATTTAAACTAACAGTAGTGTTTGTTGTAATAATATAATCTTGGACACAATTGCACCAAAAATATTTTTTTACTTTAGTGGACCCATAATTAAGGGACTGTAAAGGTCATGTAGAGTGTTTTCATTCCTTAATTATCTAGTGTGGGCCCCACGTTTTTCTAGAGACAACAAAAGTTGGTTTGTGTGAGGTTTACCCTCGCTATCTAAAAAAGTTGTATATATGTAGATCATTTAGACTTTCTCTACTTGCATATGTTGTTTTACATAGAATGAAGCCATGTGTAAATCTGTTGGAACTAGAATCGACTACACCGCTAACATATGCCTTTCGTTTTCTATTTGGCATTTTAGACCCCATTACGGAGTTTAGGCAATACTTTGGAAGTGATACCTCTGCCTGTTCATGATGAGAACAGAATACATCTGGAAAATGATGTATCTACCAAAAAGATTATTCCATGGAGTGCGTTGCAAAAACTGCAAATGCTGAAAGAGATTCATGTATGGAGCTGTAATGTGGTAGAGGAGGTATTTGAAGCATTGGAAGGGACAAATAGTGGTTCTGGTGAATCACAAACCGTTGTGAATCTTCCAAACCTGACAAAAGTGGAGTTAGTGTTTCTAAAAAATCTCCGGTATATATGGAAGAGCAATCAATGGACCATATTTGAGTTTCCAAACCTAAAAAGAGTCTCTATTTCTCATTGTCATTTGTTAGAACACCTTTTTACTAGTTCCATGATTGGTAGTCTCTTGCAACTCCAAGAGCTACATATTAGTTGCTGCAACAATATGCAGGTAGTTGTTAAGGATGAAAATGTTGTAGAAAAAGAGGAAAAATCTCTCAGAAAAATGAATGAGATTATGTTACCTCATCTAAAGTCCTTAATACTTGATGAACTTCCAAGTCTTAGAGGGTTTTGCTTAGGGAAGAAGGATTTTTGTTTGCCATTATTGGATACTTTGAGAATCGAAAGATGTGGAGCAATAACAGATTTTCGTTTCATCAAGGGATATTCGGCTACTCTTGAGCTAAAAGAAACAGAATCAAGTCTTGGCTCATAGTATGTAGGGGAAACCACCAACTCCTTTATAAAGATCAAACAAGATTACAAGAGGTATGTAGATGTAAGTACATCTGAAAATTCGGCATGTGCATTTTTTTTGTTATTGTCAAACGGCCTGAGCATTCTATATTCTTTAAACTTTCTATCTATTTTATGCAGGAATCCAAAGGAGATACCATATATTATAGGTAAATTCTATTATCAATTTGTCCTCATTGCCAATAACCTTCTTTTTCTATGTATTAATGTCATTTTGTTCATGTTTTTCAGATCATGATGATGCCAATTGGGAATATTGCGTTGGATTACAAGTTTAGACCCCTTTTGCTTCCAAGGATAGTATGAGAAACAAAAGGAGACAAGTTATGAAAATTTTCAACCATTCCATGTCTTTGAAAATGGTGGTAATAGTCCTTGTGTAGTTCTACCTTATAGTACTTGATTCTTTTCACGGTAGTCTTCAACCAAAAATATCGCATAATTGTTTCTCATGATTCTTATGTTACACTATTATTATTGGTGTATTATTTTTGAGCCATAGCCTGCCTTAGGCCGATCTCGCATGTATATATTTCGTACACTTCCATCTTTGAAATTATAAGAATTATACCAATTATCATGGTATATGAATGTTTCTGATCCACCTTCGTTATCTTCCCCTAAAGACTCCCACTCTCCCTTTTTGCTGGTATCCCTCTTCTCGGGTTGGAGATGACCAGTTCAATTGTTCATTCCAAAGGTAGTTCTCCTCTACAAAGAAATGTAATAATAATAATAATAATAATAATAATAATAATAATAATAATAATAATAATAATAAAAAAGCAAATTCTATCACAAAATCGTATTGAAATCCACAAATGTAATCAATATTTGAAGGTCTAGATGCATTTGGAAGGTTTAACGAAACATATGGAATAACATTTCAAATCAAAATATTCTTTTTAAAAGAATAAATAAAACAACTATTTTTCCATAAAGAAGAAGTACCAATTTGTTTTAACCATAAAATACCGTAATCATGTAAAAACAAAGTATTAGAATATCAAAAGTAGCGTAAGTCTAAAGTCATAAACATAGGAGATGCGCATCCGTCACGCTCAAGCTGGAGCTTTCCCATTGTCAGAAACACATCCTAAAAAACATTTATTCCACAATTATAAGTACAAAACTTAGTGAGTTTTCCAAAATACCATATATCAACAATACATAAACAATGCATACAAACAATAGTGCTCACGACCTCCCGTCGTTTCACCAATAACATGGACATTCCATTTTCAACACGAGTCTATAGGCTCTCTACCCTCACCCTTCGTTGTCAAATCCTTAGCAGACATATGAACAAATCATATAAACATACAATTAATAATACAGAAGACTATACTAGACTACTCATACAACTCTACTCTAATAGTTCTTATACCTTATCATACAAGGATATACACCGTAACACATAGTATAGTGAGATAACTCACTTGAAGCTATTAATCGCAATCACAATCTCAAAGATAAACAACTAACACTAACCACCTAGAACCAAAATACAGGTCTATACTTAACCTATAACTCAACCCTAATAAGTTTTATCATTAGTGAAACTTGGTCAAAATGTCAAAAAAAAAGTCAATGGGCTGGGTCAAGGGTGCTCTACACCCCAATACAAGCACCACATGCCCAGAAAAGACAAAATAGTCGATTTTACTAGATGTGCCTCACGTCCTTGGACAAATTCACTTTATAAATGACTTAATCTATTATGTTAAAAACCCCAAATCTCAAATCTGAATTCTCTTAGTGTCTTAATGGATAAAGTTTCCAAATTTATCCATTTGGATGGCCTAAAACAAGAAGATCTAAAACCCTAAGTCTTATATGTGCCCAAAATGCACTTATCTTCATGCATGGAGCAAAGAGAGCTCTTGCAAGCATTCTTTACATCATCAAATGATGGTACTTGGAACCAGCAAAGAGAGCTCTTGCATGCATTCTTTACATCATCAAATGATGGTACTTGGAACCAAACATGAGTCAAAAGCTCAAGAGTTCCTCAAAATCCAAGGAACAAACCTCAAAGGAACCAAAACTCATTAAAGTGGACCAAAAACTCAACCAACTATTAGATCAATGGATGAAATAAAATAAAGATTGAATCTTTTGAACTTAAAAATGTCTATAAGGGATAAGAAGGTTGATTGCTTCAGATGCAACGCTCCATTGATCAATCTTTCTTTTTTACCTTCACTTAAGAATAAAAGATAATACTATGAATGAATTTAGGAGAGGGAATAAGCTTAAAACTCTTAAATGGAGGGAAGAGTTTCATAAGGAACGTCTGGAGAGTGATGGAGGCTATGAATAATGAAACTCGTATGGGTTTGTCCCCCTTAAATAGGCCCAAATCCCTATAAAATGACATCAACCCAAAGGTTGGGTGCGCCACATCCATATAGCGCTCCCCATGCCTCTCTAAAATTAAGAATGTAGCATATTTTATCATTTTATCGGAGATGGATACATACCGGGAACTCATGTATTAGAATCCCCCCATCACTTGAATCAGATTTCGTCCTCGAAATCCGTTGCTGCAACTAACTCGAGGTAGTGCTTACGGAACTCATCCTCGGGCTCCCACGTCCACTCGGAACCCTTACGGTTATGCTATTGCACCTTCACCATGTTGGATTAAGGTGTCTAAGCTCATAACTAAATTGATATACTCTTGTAGTTAAAAGTAAAGTACTTTTTGGGTTGCCCTCATAACCAGAAATAGCTAGAAATGATATTAGGAGATATAAGTATAATTTATTAGAATATTATATGATTAATAAACTAACTGGAAATTATGGGAAATTGATTTTTTAATATATTATGTGATTAATATATTAATTGGAAATAGATAGTTGAATTGTTGATTTATTATGTGATTAATAAATTAATATGAGATCAATTGTTAAATAATTGAATTGTTAATTTATATGATAAATAAGTTAATGTGAAATCAATTAGAATTGATTAATTATTAATCATAATTAACCTGTAATTAATTTGGGATAAATTGGAATTAATTAAAGGTACAAGGGGTGCATTGTAATTGTTCAATAGTTGAACAAAAGAAGCAATTCTAGAATCCTCCATGGTATGGAAGGTTTTGGAGGGTTTCCTAGGGTTTTTGGAAGCCTCTTGGTTGTATAAAAGGAAAGAATTTGAATTAGGATTAAATTTATTATTTAATTAATTCAATTTTGCTTTTCCTGCAAGTTACCTAAACTATAAATAGGACCCATTGGCTTGCAATTTCCATTCACCAAATTACCTAGAAGCATAGGAACTAAATTTCCCTCATATCTCCTCTGTCCTGGTAACATTATGATTTTCAGGTATTATACTTAAGCCCCTTGTGGTAACTTTATTTTCCAAATGTTCTCATGTGCTTGTTGCAAGAAAGGCGTGTCTAGAATCATTACACCCATCATAATGGGTTTAATGAATGCGGGTGAGTGAGGCACTACGCCCAACGTACATCAAACGCCCAACATAATGTGTCTGACTTAAACCCTAAATTATGGGGCTTGGACACTATATAATCACACTTATGGCTCATGTTACCCTCATTTCTCAGACTCCACTGACCTTATAACCTCATTTCGAAAACCTAGACTTTCTATTGTGTTTTTGAGCTCATTGTGAGAATCTTGGTGTGTTTTGGTTCATAATCAAGAAAAAGGAGTTTGGTGCAAGGTTGTGGATCAAGGAAGAGCTTGTAGATCCTGACTCTCTATCCCATTTATAGCTTGCTTGAGGTAAAAAGTATGACCTTGTTCATTAGAAGCTTAGATCTAGTTTATATGGGTTTTGGACCCTTTTTGGCCCCATGAATGAGATCTAGTGGTTTAACACCAGTCCAAGAGCTATGAGTTTCCACTCTTGGTGTTTCGAAAGTTCAAAGTCCATAAAGTTGGCACCTTTAGGGTTGAGAATCACCCATGCATGAGGTTATGCCCATTTAGTGAAAGTAAAGTGCTATATCTTGATGTTGGGTCCTTTTGGGGGTTGCAAAGTGTAACGTCCAAAAAATTTCAACCAATTTAAACTTTTCAAACACAACCTATAACCATAAAGTTATTACAAAAAGGTTTTCAATTCATTTAACATCAGAGTATCCCCAAAAACCATATCATAAAACATGAGGAGCGGTACGGTCACGCCTTAAACTTGCCATGATCTCCTGAAGTACCTGAAACATAACACTACAACTATAAGCCCGAAAGCTTAGTGAGTTACCACCAAAATACCAACCACACATACACATACTCATAACATATCACAAATAGAACAACCATGCACATCGGGTCTACTGTGTGACTGGTCCGCCCGCACCGGGCCTTCAGTCCACCTGGTCCACCTTCCGAGTCTAACCATGTAAATCGAGTCTATAGTGGGATTGGTCCGCCCGCACCGAACCTTCAATCTACCTGGTCCACTATCTGAGTCTACAGTATGACTGGTCCGCCTGCACCGGGCCTTCAGTCGGCCTGGTCCACTCTCCGAGCCTCGGCACGTCTGGTCCGCCCTCTCGGGGATTTCAATCTATCCGGACCGCTCATTGGGCCTTCGGAATATCCGGTCTGCCCTGGGTATGTTGGCCTACAGCACAAAGCAAGACCCACCTCAACCCTACCCCAGTCCAACAACCATGTGCACATAAACATATAATCATATAACAATCCTCAACCAGTCAAACAGTCTAACAGATCACATAGCATATCAATATCATAACCAGGATTCCGACCTAACTGGTCACTAGCATAACATTACCCTATATCCCGGGTACCGACCTTAACCAGGTCTCCAACACATGCCATCCTAACTACCAGGATGCAAACATAGGAAAACAATAACATAACAACAACTACCCGTATTTCCATCCGATAAAAGGCCAACCTTGGTGCCGTAGACCCTGTTGATATAGTGAGGATAACTCACCTGCAACTGCCGACTGAAGAGCCAAGCTGCTCCGACCACCGACACGATCTTCGCCACAGAACACTACCAAAGAACCACTCTCATAAATACCATAATTACTAAAATACCCTTGGAAGTCACACTGGTGAACTCTTGGTCAAGGTCAATGTCCTCAGTCAATGTCAACTTTCCTGTCTGACTCTACTCGCCGAGTCGACCCGTCGACTCATCGAGTTCCCTTACTCAGAAACTCCCATAACACGTGTCTACTCGTCGAGCCTCCCTAAGACTCGTCAAGTCCAATGATCTTCGAGTGCCATCCTGCTCGACTCACTGAGTCGTCCCTCGACTCACCGATTCACGGCTTAACCAGAAAGGTTAGGGTTCCACGACCAGACTCGCCGAGTCTAAGAACAGACTCGCTGTGTCCAAGGCAATCTTCAACAGACTCGCCGAGTTGTTCTTCCCACTCATCGAGTCCATGCACATATTCATCCAACTCGTCGAGTGCACCCATGTGACTCGCCGAGTCTCTTCAGTTCTCATTCCAAACAGAGGCTTTTCAAGCCATGCAAGGACTCCAATCCGTAGATCTACCCTTCTACAAACTATCCCTCTCGTAAAGTGGCAAAATTTACGTGAACTCAAAGAGCTATGAGCCCAAAATGCTCTAGGGCTAGGTTTTTAGGACAAAGGGCTTCACCAACAGTTCAAAGACAGGAACTGTATGATCTTCTAGACCATCTCAAGTCCAGATCTGAGGTAGCAACCTCACATCCAACCTCCAAACCTGAAATAACTCTAGGAATGCCCCAAAACTCAAGCAACAAAGGATCTAGACTCAAAGGAGCTTAAGCAATAGATTATTACCTCAAATGAAAGCCTCCAATGAAGTAGACCTCAGATCTATACCACTCCCTTGCTGTAATCCCTTAGTCTTCAAGTTCCCTTTTCAAGGTTTCCTTTCCCAAAGCTCCAATTTCATATTAATGGAGTTCCACTTGATTTCTAGGTTTTGTAAGCTATCAAGGGTGGTAAGGAGGCTGAAGAAAGGATGTTATGTTCTTTATATAGGGCACAACCCCCGAACTTAGGGTTTTCTTCATTCAGCACCAACTCGCCGAGTCCACTTTCGACTCGCCGAGTCAACCTTCCTTATTTACACTAAGAACCCTGAACTTGCACTTTTGAACTCGAGGTGTTACAATTCTCCCCCACTTAAATTCGGCTTCATCCTCGAAGCCTTTGGCAACACGAACTCCCGGATGATGCTCCCACAACACATCCACGGATCTCGAACCGACCCAGATTCTCTCAATGCAGATGTCGAATCTCCAAACATCCATCTCTTCCCTTGCAGGGTCTTGATCAACTGCCTCAAGCCGGCCACCGGCTTCTCTTTTCTGATGACGAAACTCATCAACTAAGTGCCACTTGAAAACATGACCTTACTTCCATCTTACGCATTCACTCGCAACCTACAAAAACTGGGTACTACAACCCCACTGAGCTTCGCCAAGACACTAATCCCTCTTCCTTCACCCAAGATTGGCAATAACCCCGACAACTTGCAACCTGGAACGAATCCTCCTGGCGGAATACCCCAGGTTGGAATATTTCCACATACATAACTCAAGCCTACAACCATACTCAGAACCAAGGACCTTGTCCTTGCGTCACCCTCGAACCCTTCGGTTCGACACAACAGAGTGCAACCAACTCACACCTATCTGTCATGATATCTAGGTCCTTTACCTCTGACTGTAATATCCCTATACAGTCATCAGCACCGGTCCAGACTACTCTCGAGTCTGTTAGCCTGCTATCTCACCTTTCTTTGTCCCAATCTCCAATCGGGAATCCCTTTCCTTCTCCTCTTCCAAGGAGACTGAAAACATGCCTGCGCGTCATCCAACATTGCCACAACGGGCATCCATCCGGTATGCGCTCCCATATATCTGATACTATCCAAGTGCCTACTACCAAGCACTTTCGATCATCCATTTACTCTGCTGCCTCCCCCTTAGAGGATCACACTCCTTCCGGAGCTACTGATAGCTTCATTTTATTTACTTCTTTTTATAGTTTTTTAGCACATTTCATTCACATTTTAGTTAATTTCCATGCATATTTTCCTTTTTGTTATTTTTATGACCATTTCGGGGTGCTTTCTAGTTTCTTGAGCATTATTGCAGATTTTTCTTGGAAACTAGCGGGGCGGCACTCCTGGGAGGCGATTGGGCTTGAAGGGAATTGGAGATTTCGTGCTTGATGGCTATGAAGGTGATTCATGGGGTGGACTTGTCAACTGCTTGAAGGCTTGGAAGAATTGAGCTTTAAATTTGAAAGATGCGGGAGAATTCTTGAGTATGCAAGATCAATATTTGGGAGTTTGCGGAAGTTTTGAGTGATGTGGAAAGACAAATTGGGCTCAAATTGAAGAAACATTGAAGAAAAATGGGCTAGAAGCTGATTGGACTCGAACTGGGCCAATGGATTAGCTGTGGGGGCCCAAGACTTGAAGAAGCCCAAAATTCCCGTCAGTACCCGCGGCCCGCGTAAGATTCCCCGCGGCCCGCGTGGATTCCTGACAAGGGCAATTTCGGGATTTCGCTTAGAGCTCTATATTGGGAAGGTTGGTGTGCCTCTTTAGCATAATCTGGGAGGTCCGATTTTGAGCTTTTCTCTCTGGAGTTTGGAGCACTTTTGGAGGCCAAGAACACTTGAAGAACATCTTCTTTTCACCTCTTGAATCTTGTCAAATGTTTGGTACAATCTTATCTAACTTTGTTCATTTGAGTTTAGCCATGCTTGGCTAAACAAATCTTGGTTGACTTTTTGTTGAATCCTTTGAACTTTTGTTGGATGTTGAAGAATCTATGAACTTGTTCTTGAATCTTTATGGAAATGTTTTGTGTTTCATCATATTATCACTACTAGTATGTTTTTATTCATGAGTTTAAATATGTTTGTGGTGATTAGTTGGCTAATTTCTTGATTAAGTAAATGATCCTCAAATTAGCAAGCAACAAGTGATTTTTGTGTTGTTTTTGCTTCACACAATCATAAAAACATTTCCTCCAACATGGTGGTGAAAGCAATTGACTCCTCTTGGATTTGGTGATTTTTTGGTTCTTAATGCTAGTTGACTTTCACTAATTACATGCTATTTGGAATTAGTGACTTTGACTAAGGAAATTGTTATGAGCTTCTCTAGCCATTTCAACAATTAAGAAAAGTCTAGGTAATCTCAAGCTCCTTGGATTACTATAACCAAATTAAGGATTTAAATCAAAGTATTGCACTATTAGATTCTAATGATATGTTCATCAAAAGTCAAAGTGAGGAAACTTTAAGTCAACCATCTCTCCCTTATTGATTTTACATCAAACTCTTATTTTTGTTGCATTTGTCTATTTAAATCATAGTTAACTCTAGTTTGTTTCAAGTATTTCAAAACACCAAAACCCCCAATTTTATTTTTATTGTCATTTTACAAGTATTTTTACAAAGAGATTTTTCATAGAGTTATAAATTGAAGCAATCTCCGTGGATTCGATCCCTTTACCACTATACACTATTTTAGTGTGTAATATTTAGGGTTATTATTTGTGTTGGCCTCGACAACCACCAAATTTTTGGCGCCGTTGCTGGGGATTGGTTTATTTTTAATCAATTTGTTTCTCTATGCCCAGATCTCAGCGTACAGGTGACTTGATTTACAATCCGGAAATCGAAAAAGAAGCAAGGCGCTTGGCGAAGGAAAAACGAGTTGAACATGGTCAAACTTCTAACCCCCACGGGGACCCGGAGGTTGAAACCGCTTCATTAAGCGATATAAAACCCGATTCCAGTCCCGACCCTCGCCAAGAAATTCCCGAAACACCACCTCTACAACAAAATCCACCCATTATTGAACCAATTGAAATGGCGGACGGAGGAGAAGTTCCCGAAAGAACTTTGAGGCAACTGATGGAGACCGATGTTACACAAACTCCAACCGGTATCAATTACCCAGTTTTGGAAGGAGGCTCGGAGTTGAAGTCAAGTTTAGTCCATCATCTACAAACTTTTCATGGATTGGAGAATGAAGACCCTCATAAGCATTTGAAGATGTTCCACATTATTTGCACTAGCATGAAGCCACAAGGGTCAACCGATGACCAAATCAAGCTAAGGGCATTCCCCTTTTCATTAGCCGATAGAGCAAAAGATTGGTTATTCTATCTCCCACCGGGGTCGATCAACTCATGGACCGACATGGCAAGAGCTTTCCTTGATAAATTCTATCCCGCCTCAAGAGTCTCGAGTCTTAGAAATGAGATTTGCGGAATCCACCAAGGTCAAAATGGGACTTTCCATGATTATTGGGAGAGGTTCAACAACTTGTGCTATAGTTGCCCACAACACCAAATTCCGGAACAACTCCTCATTCAACACTTCTATGAGGGATTGTTGCCAATGGAGAGAAGACTAGTTGATGCCTCAAGTGGTGGAGATGTCTTTAGTAAAACCCCACAACAAACAAGGCAACTTTTCAACACCATAGCCGCAAATTCACAACATTTTGGCCCTCGCCAAGACATGAAGAGAGACACACAACACAAAGTTAATGAAGTGGGAACATCGAATCTTTAGTCTCAAATAAAAGATCTAACATCCGTCGTCCAAAAGCTAGCCATGGGACAAACTCCACAAGTGATGGTTTGTGGAATATGTGCAACCATGGGACATCCTACGGATATGTGTCCCATCCTTCAAGAAGATGCGGAGCATGTGAATGCCACGGGAGAATTCCAAAACTACCACAACAAACCATCCGGGTACCAAAATGCATATAATTCAAGTTGGAAGCCAAATCCCAACGGAAGCTACAACCCAAGACCATTGCCTCACAATGCATTGGTTAGACCGTCCTATCCACCACCACAACCTCAATACCAACATCAACAACCACACTATCAAACCAAACCGCACCCTCCACATCATCCTCAACAATCTCCTCAATCTCAACCAAGTAGCTCCGGAATGTCTCTTGAAGACATTGTCAAATCTCTAGCCACTAGTACCCAACAATTCCAAAAAGAGATAAGGACTAGTATCTCCAACCTTGAAGCACAAATGGGATATATAGTTACATCTATAAGCAAGTTGGAATCTCGTGGTAAACTCCCTTCTCAAACCGAAAAGAACCCAAATGTCAATGTGGTGACCTTGAGAAGTGGCAAGCAAGCCGGAGAAAGTAGTTCAAAGAAGAAGCCAAGGGAAGAAGAGGAAGAAATAGAGATCATTCCCATTGAAGAACCTATAGTCAAGAACGATGCACAAGCCGGAGTTCCAAAGAAGTCCATCCCTCTAGTAACACCAATAGCCACTCAACCACCATTCCCCTCCCGATTTTCAACTTCAAAGAAGAATATGGAGGAGAACGAGATTTTGGACACCTTCCTAAAGGTGGAAGTAAACATCCCTCTACTTGATGCGATCAAGCAGATTCCAAGATATGCAAAGTTCTTGAAAGAACTTTGCACCAACAAGAGGAAGTTGAAGGGAAATGAGAAAATTTTGATGAATGAAAACGCATCTGCGGTTTTACAAAGGAAACTTCCACCCAAATGCATAGATCCCGAAATGTTCACGGTTCCTTGCAAGATTGGGGATGTCACTTTTAGTAGTGCTATGCTTGATCTTGGTGCCTCTATCAACGTTATGCCCTAATCGGTGTATGAATCATTGAATGTCGGACCCTTAAGTGAAACCGGTGTCATTATCTCTCTTGCGGATAAATCAAGTGTCTTTCCTAGAGGTGTTTTGGAAGATGTCCTAGTGCAAGTGAACCAATTGGTCTTCCCGGCGGATTTCTATGTGATTGATCTAGATGAGCAAGTATCATCCAAATCGGCTCTAATCTGCTTGCTTGGGAGACCGTTCTTGAAGATGGCTAGGACAAAGATCGATGTGTATGCGGGAAGTTTGACAATGGAGTTTGATGGTGAAACAATAAGTTTTAATATTTATGATGCCATGAGATATCCTAGTGATGTTTCATCTTTGTACTTTGTTGACGTTGTCGAGCCAATTACTCAAGAATTGTTCGAGTTATCCAACGGTGATATATTGGAGATGATCTTAAGCAAAGGGTTCGATTGTGGAAAGCTAGCCGAGCTATTAAAGCTTTATTATTTGGATCCGGAAGTTAAGAAGCTAGTAAATAAAATGGAGATGAAGAAATCCACAAGATTAGATGTCAAGCAAGTTGAATTGCCCCCAACTCATACAAAATTGCCCCATCCCTTATTCAACCACCAGAATTGGAATTGAAGGTCTTACCTCAACACTTGAAGTATGCCTATTTGGGGAAGAATGAAACCCTTCCAGTTATCATTTCAACTCACTTAACCGAATTTGAAGAAGAACAACTCGTCAAGGTGTTGAAGGAGCATAAAGAAGCCATGGGATGGACGATTGCGGATATCAAGGGATTGAGCCCCTCCACTTGTATGCACAAGATCTTAATGGAGGATGAATGCAAGCCGAAACGGGATGCACAAAGAAGGTTGAATCCGCCGATGATGGAAGTGGTCAAGAAAGAGATTTTGAAGCTCCTAGATGCGGGGATGATCTATCTAATCTCGGATAGCAAATGGGTGAGCCCGGTGCAAGTCGTTCCAAAGAAGACGGGGATCACGGTGGTTGAAAACAACAAATGTATAATGGTCCCCACCCGTGTGCAAAACGGGTGGAGAGTATGTATTGACTATCGCAAACTCAATGCAAGCACACGAAAATATCATTTCCCATTGCCTTTCATTGACCAAATATTAGAAAGGTTGGCTGGGAAATCCCATTATTGTTGTCTAGACGGGTACTCTGGTTTTCACCAAATTCCGGTGGCACCGGAGGACCAGGAAAAGACAACTTTTACATGTCCATTTGGCACTTTCGCATACCGTAGAATGCCATTCGGATTGTGTAATGCCCTGGCCACTTTCCAGCGTTGTATGGTTAGCATCTTTTCGGAATATGTTGAAAACATAATTGAGGTTTTTATGGATGATTTCACGGTATATGACAACTCTTTTCAAGAATGTTTGACCAATCTCACAAAATTTTTAAAAAGATGCATTGAAACAAACTTGGTTTTGAATTTTGAGAAATGTCATTTCATGGTGAGTCAAGGTCTCATTTTGGGTCACATTGTGTCTAAAAAAGGAATTGAGGTAGATAAGGCCAAAATTGATGTTATTCAAAGCTTACCTTACCCGAATTGTGTTCGGGAAGTTCGTTCTTTTTTGGGCCATGCAGGTTTCTACCGAAGGTTCATCAAGGATTTTTCAAAGATAACAAGACCAATGTGCCAGCTCTTGCAAAAGGAGGTTGATTTTGAGTTCAACGAGGCGTGCAAAGAAGCTTTTGACAAGCTTAAAGAGTTGCTTACATCCGCTCCCATCATGCAAGCACCAAATTGGGATCTTCCTTTTGAGATCATGTGTGATGCAAGCAATTACGCGATAGGCGCCGTCTTGGGTCAAAAGAACGGGAGGGCATCCCATGTGATCTATTATGCATCAAGAACACTAGACAATGCTCAAAGAAACTACTCTACTACAGAGAAGGAGCTATTGGCCATAGTGTTTGCTCTGGAGAAGTTTCGACAATATCTACTTGGCACCAAAGTCATAGTGTATTCGGATCATGCGGCTCTCAAGTACTTGATGACAAAGAAAGATGCAAAGCCGAGACTCATCCGATGGATCCTACTGTTACAAGAATTTGACTTGGAAATCCGGGACAAGAGCGGGTGCGAGAACCTTGTGGCCGATCATCTAAGCCGGATCACTTCAAACGAAACTCCTCTCCCGTTGTGGGACGAGTTTCCGGATGAACATCTCTTTTCCCTTACTCAATCTATTCCTTGGTATGCCGATATCGTTAACTTTTTGGTCACAAAAAGGTATCCCGACACATTCACACGTGCTCAAAAAGACAAGTTGAAAAATGATGCAAAATATTATGTGTGGGATGAGCCTTATTTATGGAAACATTGTCCCGATCATATCATTAGGCGATGTGTACCCCAACAAGAGCACCAATCCATTTTGCAATTCTGCCATGAATTCGCTTGTGGGGGATACTTTGGACCTAACCGGACTTTGAGAAAAGTCCTTGAGTGTGGATTATTTTGGCCAACCATGTTACGCGATTGTTATATGTTTTGCAAAAGTTGTGAGCGATGCCAAAGGACGGGAAACATTTCGCATAAAAACCAAATGCCCCAAAATCCAATCATTGTTTGTGAAATTTTTGACGTATGGGGGATCGATTTCATGGGCCCATTTCCCGTCTCATTTGGCAACGTTTACATTTTACTCGCGGTTGACTATGTTTCTAAATGGGTTGAAGCAAAAGCCACAAGATCGGACGATGCCAAAACAGTTATTGAGTTTTTAAAGTCTAATGTTTTTGCAAGGTTTGGTGTGCCTAGGGCTTTGATTAGTGATAGAGGGACACACTTTTGCAACAAAATGATGGAGGCTCTATTGAAGAAGTACCACGTGACCCATCGTGTTTCCACAGCCTATCACCCTCAAACGAATGGTCAAGCGGAGGTTTCAAATCGTGAAGTGAAGTCCATTCTAGAGAAAACAATGAATCCAACAAGGAAGGATTGGAGTTTGAGACTTGAAGATGCTTTATGGGCTTATCGGACTGCGTACAAGACCCCGATAGGAATGTCCCCGTTTAGGTTGGTCTTTGGAAAGCCATGTCACCTTCCCGTCGAGGTAGAGCACCGTGCATTTTGGGCAGTCAAACAATGCAATTTCAACATTGATGAGGCGGGAAGGCATAGGAAACTTCAACTTCAAGAGCTAGAAGAATTGAGAAATGACTCCTATGAAAACGCAAGGATTTACAAGGAGAAAACAAAGCTCTTCCACGACACTAAAACATAAAGAATTGAAGCTTAAAAAGGAGTTTACGGCCCAAGCTTGTGCTTAGGCCGTAAACACCTCAAACACCCCAAAAACCCTTGTTTAAAGTCCCAAAAACTCATCTAGGGTGTTTGGTAATTTAGACTTGACAACAAGGAAGGCTTAAATGCATCAAACAGCATCATTTGATGGCAAAAAGAGTTTACGGCCAAGGCTAAGCTTGGGCTGTAAACACCCATGTTTTAGTGTCAAACAAGTCCCAAAACCCCTCAAATGCATGTAAGGAAATTAGGTAAGGCCTTTGGATGTGTGTTGTACCATTAAACTTCCCATTTTGAGGCCAAATGAAGAGTTTACGGCCAAGGATATTCTTGGGCCGTAAACTCCACAAATTTCATGCCAAATTGCCCCAAAACTCATTGTAAGGCCTTCTAGAATTTACCTAAGGTGAATGGGAACATGTTGTACCATTTAAACACCCATCTTGAAGGATTTAATGGAGTTTACGGCCCAAGAACAAGTCTTGGCCGTAAACTCCCCAAAATGTCACAAAACAAGAGTTTAATCCCTCCATATTGGTCCAAGACACATACCATTAAAGTAAGGAAGTGAAATAAGGCCTTAATCATGCAATTTGGAAGACCACATGAGCTTACGGCCAAGCCTAGGGGGCTTACGGCCGTAAACTCCCAAGGAGTGGCCTTTAGGCCGTAAACTCCAAGGGAGTGAGCTCATGGATCCTTCCGTAAATCCTCTTTAGCCTTAAACCACTCCCGGGAACCCCTTCTAGGCCCTAAAACCCCGAATTGACGCTAGAATGCCTCAATATTTAAACGGAAAGCATAAAATGATTAATTTATTGTAAAACACATATTTTCATATGACATTAGGGTCCTAAAGGTGTACAAGTCATTATTTGGAACAAAACGCTCAGCCGACACTCTTACCCGATTTACCCGATTTACGCGATTTCAGGTGAGTTCATACCCCTTTAATGAACCTTTCAAATGTTTTATATGTTTTAGGGGGGGGGGGATACAAGTTGAATATACATGTTTATGAAAAGTTATACAAGACAATTTTTCATATTACAGAATTAATCACATGTGATTCACAACCTGTAGTTCAAATCACATGTGATTTATCACTATGCTTTATAAATAAATCAATTGTTTTCAAAACTATCTTGGATAAACAAACAAGCTTTAAATGTTTCTTTTGTACGACACTTTTGTTTAATAAAACTCCTTATAAAAATGTAACCACACTAGTATATTTATATAAGTAAGACTTGAAGGACTTAGGACCGATAGCTCGCCTTATTTCCTGTTTCTTGTTTGATTGTGGGCTTAGGGTAGTGGTTATCCGTCCGACTGTCATTGATTTCTTAGTTATATATCTCGTATATTAGTACGGATTACGAGCACTTCTTATTTCATTAGATGCCTAAATCACCAACCTGACTAGAACCACACACACTAATTTAACTATAATAGGTATAGTTAAGGACTCTATCCCTTGTTTTAACTACTACTCTACACTACTATAATTCTCTCTATTATGAAGCAATACACTAATAAGAGAATACAATGCAATTTATACAAAAGACTACTACACTATAATACAAGAGAATGTACTAATCATGAGATAATTCATTAATCCACTACGAGATACTCTATACGCTACACACTACGCCCGAAGTTTTCCGATAGGAAGACGACACTATATGTATAGATCTATACGGGGCAAACGCTATTACATCCCGACTGATAACTTCAGTCCGAGCCGCTCAGGTCCAGGGATGCCTTTACTCTACTACACTATGCATGACAGGGAAGGTCATGAGGGTCCGCTATTACTCACACTATTGGTAACATACAAGAAAGACACTATAACCTCACTAAAATACTAAAAGAAAGATAAAGTAATATTCCGAAGTAAATAAGTATCTAATACTAAAGGATGTTGCACCACTATTATGTACTCCAAGAATAACTCACTATATTGCCTTACTTAATGGTGAGTCACTATTACACTTCTACGATAAATGGCTTTCAAAGATAGAATCAACATATTTCTTAAAGATTTTCATTTACTATACAGTTCTAGAAAATATAGGATTTTCTAGGTTTTACTACTACTTATGATTACAAACTTCAGTTTACATACTAATGATTCTAATGCTTTTTATACAAGAACTCACACTAAACTCTTATGAACTCACCAGCTTTATGCTGATATTCTTTTCAAAATAACTTGTATCTTCAGGTCAAAGATAGACAGGTACAGCTGCAGCATTTTTGGAGAAGATGGAGTATGCAAGACCCATCTCTTATTTTTGTTTACTTTTGGTGTTTGTCAAACATTACAAAACACACTTGTAAATACACTTACTATGTAAATGAAATGGTTGTATGTTTCTTGCTTTTACTATTATACAAATGTGATGATACTGTACACTACGTCCTCCACCCCGAAACGTATTCCGCCGTTATCGGTTTTGGGGTGTGACAGGTTAAGCTCAAATTCAGTTCAGTACACGCGGCCAGCACGCGGCCCGCGCCTCACCCGCGTGGGTTTTCGAAATACTTGGAGATTTTTTTTGAGTAACCAGTACCCGCGGCCAACCCGCGACCCGAGCTCCACCCGTGCGTAAGGTCAGAAACTTTTCGAGCATGCTAGACGCGGCCAGCACGCGTGTTGGTCGTTTGACTGAGATTTTGAGCTGTTGACTGCCTTGACTTTCTTTGACCAAGAGATTTAATGAGTTGACCAAACATTGACCGGGTTTGACCCTCTTTGAACAAAGATTAAACACCTCCAACACTCTTCTTCTTCATTCTAACCTAACCAATTCCCCCATTCTCTCTCTAGAAGCTCAAGAACACTAAACCCACTTCTCATAAAAATCCATTTTCCCGGAGTTCTACCGGTCGGAATCTCACGAAACCACCGCCATTCTTCTCCATTTTTCTTCCTCTACAAACCCCACCCAAATTCCGGTCCGATCTGTGGCCGGAATTCCGGGCGCCACCACCACCCACCACCACATATTTTCGCGTTTTCCGGCCAACTCCGGCCACCATTGGAGAATCCGAGCACGGGGTTTTGTTTCTCTCATCAAGAGCTTTCTAGTCATACAAATCTTTCCGCAAAAACTCACGAAAAATTTCCGTCAAATTCCGAGTGCCGCTACTCCATTCGCCGGAAAGTCATCTTGAAGCTAGTTTGTGGGGTTGTTTTAGCGATTAAAGCATCAAATACGGAGCAAAATTGCAAGCTTGGGGTGTGTCTTGACGAAATCTTTTTGGTGGCAGTAGCTCATCCCGGGTCTAAGAAATTGGGTAATCTCATTCTTTTAACTTGATTGTTCATACCTCAATTTCCCATTTGTTGTTGGTATTGTGTGCATTTGTTGTGGTTGAAAGTTATTATCGGTAAAATTTTGTCCCGAATTAATGTTCAAGCGCGCAAAAACGGGGACGGGAGCAACTTCCTCTAAAGGAGGATCGAAGGGGAAATCCAAGGATCCCCCGTTTCGTTTGTTGAATCGTGAGGATCGTAAAACTTATGATTTTCTCGTTTCTAATAAGCGTCAAGTCAAGTCAACAAAATTCCTCCATAGGGAATCTTTTGCTAGTCTTGGGGTGCTCGATGGAGTCCAAGCGTTATTTAACAACATCGGGTGGGGTCAATTCCTCCATAACCGCGCCGCCACCTATGTTGAACCCACCTTGGAATTTCTTACCACATTCAATCCCGAGGAGGAAGCCCAAACCGTCACCTTCCAAATCCTCGGCGAGAAACGATCTCTACCACATCGGGTCGTGAATGCTTTGATGGGTGCTCCCGTGGACAACCTATATTACCAACAAGACCCATGGCCCGGAAACTTCAATGAACATTACTTTTGGCAACAAATTACCAATGAGCCATAATATTCATCGTCTTCGTCAAAGGCCTCCTCCATAATTCACCCATGTTTGCGCCTAGCGCATCGAGTTCTCACATGCACCATTTTCGCCCGCTCCGAAGTGGGACAGATTTCAAAGGCGGAAATATTTTTTCTTTGGTGCATGACTCGTGAGAACGGTCCGCGGCCGGATTTTGCTTCCTTTTTCTTCACCAAGTGTTACAACCTCACAACTATGGACAAAGGAGACATTTTCATTGGGGGATTAATCACCCTTATTGCATCCCGGCCACCGCTTCAACTTCATCTCTCTACTATTCCATTCGAGAAGGCTTCCGGCCCCTCTAGTCTTGACAGCAACGCACTTCGCCGAATGCAACTCATCCGGGATTCGGTTGTCGGGCCCATGTGGATCCTTGACAACCAACCATACCTCATTCTCCCCCATGAGTATATCGGGAGTTTTAAGCCGACCGATCCCGATCAATGGATCATTCCATCAGACTACCCTCCACCTGTAGATGATGAGGATGACCAATTTCAGCCTGCACAACAATTCACCGAGCCCCAATTTCAGCCTGCACAGTAGTTCGTCGAGCCTCAGTTTCAGCCGCAGCAGCAGGGGGGATACGAAGTTCCACCATATTTCCCCCTACTTTCATTGACCAATTTGCCACAATGTTCTCCACGGTGCAGCGTATCGACACCCAAACGCAAGAGAACACGAGAGCCATCCAAGATGTGGCGAGTCGCGTTGAACGATTGGAGCACTCCTTCCCTCCCACTTCCCGCCAGGTCCAAGATATGTGGGACTACCATTATCGTCACGGGCATTTCCCGCCGCCCGACCCACCGATTTAGGTCCTTTCCGCCCTTTCCTTAAGCATTGAGGACAATGCTTGTTCTTAAGCTTGGGGTGGGGCATTTCCCTTTTTTTTATTTTTTTTATTTTTATTTATTTATTTATTTATTTTTACTTTTTCATGCATTTTTAGTTAGGTTGTATAACATATTAGTTTAAGTTTATTTACATTCATTTTTTTTTATTTTATAAAATCTCAAAAAAAAAAAGATTTTATTTTCTTCTTTTCCACTTTTTATTTTTTGCATAACATTTAGCTTAAGGCATTAGCATTCATGCATTTTTGTTGTCTGTTTATTCTCACCTCTCTTGGATGCCATGGAACAGGTTCACAGTTATTGTATCATTATTGGTCCAGGATCTTGTTGCTATCTCACCCATCGAATCGGGACCACTAGCTGCAGTTTGGGATTTCATACTTGGGATCAGATGCTGGTAGCTTAAAGGGGTAAGTGATCATGGCCAGGTAGTTTCATGAAGAATTATGCATACAATACTAACAACTGTAGGATATACTATAGCAATGGGTGTTCTTAGCCTTGCGGTCACTACCGCGGAGAGGATCACACTTGATCATGTTTGAACTGTTAGGATGAAGCATTGGTGCTTGTCCCCGAGTAGAATCCATATCCGGTCTCTTTACATCACCATATCTTTTTGCGATTTTCTTAGAATTTTAGAGAGTCTATTAGTCCACATTTGGACATTTTCATTATCTTTGAAAAACTACAAGTTTGAAAAGGAGCTTACATTACATCTTTATGTTCCACACATGGTCATTTTCACACTTAGGCCATTCGGATTATATCATTACCCTTTCGGTTCCACCTACACACCTTTGGGAACCAAATTTTGAGTCAAAGGGTTTTATCATCAAAAAAAAAAAAAAACAAAAAAAAAAACAAAAAAAAACAAAAAGAAGCACACAAATTTTCAGTTGCAACTATCTTAGATAGGTGGCCGGTTCAATTATTGAACAAATTTCCTAACATCTTGGTCACCCGGCGTTTGATATTCATTTGTATAGGTCTGTTTTATTGTATATAGATCGAGTTGTTATTTTTTCTTTCTCGCAAATTGGTGATGTTAGAGAGACTGTCGAGTCGGATACTACGGGAGGTTTGGGTCAACACTAAGTGAACTGATTCCTACAACGGTGCCCGAGCGATTAAACCTAGTTACACATGAGAGAAACCAGCAAATGTGAGATCAGAGTGTGCACTTAAAGAAGAGCTCCACTCGAGCCCATCCAGTTGCTTTCTCCCTACTACAGATGTTCTTCATTATATACATGTTCCATTGAGGCTGCGACTGCTCATCCCTCCTTACTCACCTAAAGGAGTTGTCCTGACTGTGGTTTATGGTTCCATTGTCATCGGATGAAAAAGTTGTGAGATAGCAGCAAAATCAATTCTGACCATGTTGACTAACGTCGAACAGGTTCCATGGTTCTATCCATTCTTTTTATTTCTAGGGTAGTTCATCCCAAGTTCTTTTAGTCTTGTCTTACTTGAGGACAAGTAAGGTTTAAGCTTGGGGTGATTTGATAGCTTCATTTTATTTACTTCTTTTTATAGTTTTTTAGCACATTTCATTCACATTTTAGTTAATTTCCATGCATATTTTCCTTTTTGTTATTTTTATGACCATTTCGGGGTACTTTCTAGTTTCTTGAGCATTATTGCAGATTTTTCTTGGAAACTAGCGGGGCAGCACTCTTGGGAGGCGATTGGGCTTGAAGGGAATTGGAGATTTCGTGCTTGATGGCTATGAAGGTGATTCATGGGGTGGACTTGTAAATTGCTTGAAGGCTTGGAAGAATTGAGCTTTAAATTTGAAAGATGCGGGAGAATTCTTGAGTATGCAAGATCAATATTTGGGAATTTGCGGAAGTTTTGAGTGATGTGGAAAGACAAATTGGGCTCAAATTGAAGAAACATTGAAGAAAAATGGGCTAGAAGCTGATTGGACTCGAACTGGGCCAATGGATTAGCTGTGAGGGCCCAAGACTTGAAGAAGCCCAAAATTCCCGTCAGTACCCGCGGCCCGCGTAAGATTCCCCGCGGCCCGCGTGGATTCCTGACAAGGGCAATTTCGGGATTTCGCTTAGAGCTCTATATTGGGAAGGTTGGTGTGCCTCTTTAGCATAATCTGGGAGGTCCGATTTTGAGCTTTTCTCTCTGGAGTTTGGAGCACTTTTGGAGGCCAAGAACACTTGAAGAACATCTTCTTTTCACCTCTTGAATCTTGTCAAATGTTTGGTACAATCTTATCTAACTTTGTTCATTTGAGTTTAGCCATGCTTGGCTAAACAAATCTTGGTTGACTTTTTGTTGAATCCTTTGAACTTTTGTTGGATGTTGAAGAATCTATGAACTTGTTCTTGAATCTTTATGGAAATGTTTTGTGTTTCATCATATTATCACTACTAGTATGTTTTTATTCATGAGTTTAAATATGTTTGTGGTGATTAGTTGGCTAATTTCTTGATTAAGTAAATGATCCTCAAATTAGCAAGCAACAAGTGATTTTTGTGTTGTTTTTGCTTCACACAATCATAAAAACATTTCCTCCAACATGGTGGTGAAAGCAATTGACTCCTCTTGGATTTGGTGATTTTTTGGTTCTTAATGCTAGTTGACTTTCACTAATTACATGCTATTTGGAATTAGTGACTTTGACTAAGGAAATTGTTATGAGCTTCTCTAGCCATTTCAACAATTAAGAAAAGTCTAGGTAATCTCAAGCTCCTTGGATTACTATAACCAAATTAATGATTTAAATCAAAGTATTGCACTATTAGATTATAATGATATGTTCATCAAAAGTCAAAGTGAGGAAACTTTAAGTCAACCATCTCTCCCTTATTGATTTTACATCAAACTCTTATTTTTGTTGCATTTGTCTATTTAAATCAGAGTTAACTCTAGTTTGTTTCAAGTATTTCAAAACACCAAAACCCCCCATTTTATTTTTATTGTCATTTTACAAGTATTTTTACAAAGAGATTTTTCATAGAGTTATAAATTGAACCAATCTCCGTGGATTCGATCCCTTTACCACTATACACTATTTTAGTGTGTAATATTTAGGGTTATTATTTGTGTTGGCCTCGACAACCACCAGCTACATACCCTTCCTTTCCCGGAAGTCTACTCCACAACCATAACCGCACTTATAAGTGCCACTGAGCTAAACTCCACTCTTCCGTCCCACTAACACATACAGAGTCTTCAGCATGACCACCTTCCTAGGCCTTCAACTTATCTGGACCACTCACGGAACCTTCAGCATGGCTGGACCGCCCTTCCGGGCCTTCAACCCATCTGGTCCGTTCCTCGAACCTTCACCGACTCCATCATCATGATCAATACTTGGGGCCAGACCTTATCGATTACTCTTGCATCGCGACTCCTTCACTCATTTTCCTCCTACCGATCCATGAACACATACAGAGTCTTCAGCATGACTGGATCGCCTTACCAGGCCTTCAGCCAATCTGGACCACTCTCAGAACCTTCAGCATGTCTGGACCGCTCTCTAGGGCCTTCATCCTGTCTAGACCGTTCTCCGAGCCTTCGGCCTGACTGGTATGCCCACCGGCCTCAGTCTCCCCGGACCGCTCAAACTATCATACATCACCCTGAACTATCTTTCCTGGGAGTCTCTCCCGTACGTACTGTTCTAGCCCTCTAGGGGTTCCGAACTCTAACTCCATTCCATCTACTCAGATCCCCAGCCTAATCCTAGGCCTTACAATAACTAATCACCCGAAAACTTTGGTCTGTACCCCGCCCTGTTTGTCTGTCAATTACGCATACCAGCCCACACTCTTGGCTGACCGAAACACTGCTGAACCCCAAACAACTAATCAACCTCTAATGTTTGTCGATCCTCCTGAGAACTTTCCAATTCTCCCCACTTGGAGCACTGACTACCATCCACTGGTGACTCAGCCGGCATAAGTCAATCATCTCTCCTCAACATAATCCTCTTATCCATGAACTGATTTCCTCTAAAACGAGCAACCTCCACAACATCACCCTTCGGCATCGTACCTTCCAAAGTCTAAAGGAGTTCGGCTCTCAACTAAACACTTCTCACGTCGTCGTTGCTGTTCCTAGCAGCGAGATCACGTAACCTGTCTTCCGGCCATAAATCCTCATGGATGCTAGCCATCTACAACTCCTAACCACTAAGATCCTCAATCATACTACGAATCATGTGGAAAGTAAACGAACAGGTTTACCATACTATACAATCAACAAGATAACAAAATATCAAACTGGAAACATACCCACAGCTGCATCCGGCTCTGTCCTGACCTCCTCTGCTATAAGCTGAAATGCGCGCCCCTGAGCCCCCGGAGGCTCCGCTCCACCCTGACCTCCACCTATAATCCTCAACGTGGCCGGTGCTGGAGCCTGCACCGGTCCTGTAGCAAGTTGTGGGCAGTTGGCCCTCATGTGACCAACCTGGTGACACTCGTAGCAAATCCCCATATCCTAAACTGGGGCTAACTGACGATAATCCCTCGTTTAATGCCCCTCTCTCCCGCACTTGCAGCACGCACCACCGGACCTATAAACTCCGGTGTGACCCTTCCCACACTTCCCAAAAGTGTGGCTACCCTGACCTCCCATCCTGGAATCAACGGTCTTAGACCGTTTCGGCGCCAACAACGACTACACCGGGGCCTGTCTCTGCTCTCGCAACTGTAACTCAATCTCCAACTCACACCGCCGAGTAGCCTCCTGCAACTCCAACAAAGTCTCGCACCTCTACGTAGACACGAACTGCCGGATATCCCTCTTGAGCATACTCAGATATCGGGACATCTTAGCCTACTCTGAAGCAAACTCAGGGCAAAACATCTCCCTCTCAGTGAACATCCTGGTGATTTCCGTCACTGTCTCTTAATTCTGCTTCAGCTCCAGGAACTCCTGAGCCAATCTCTCTCTCTCAACTTGTGGAACATAACGAGTGCTGAACATCTCTCGGAATTGATCCCAATTGACCGCAGCCCGCTACGCATCAGAATAGGATCCCGTAGTCAACCTCCACCAATCCTTCGCCCCAAGCCTCAAAAGGTTCAGAGCGCACCTCACCCTCTGATCCGCAGGGCATGAACACGTGAACAAACAACCCTCCACGTCTGACAACCATCTCATAGCAACGATCGGATCCTGAAATCCATCGAAAGTAAGGGGCTTCGTGTTATCGAAATCCCGATACTGGAAGCCCCGACCGGCTCCACCCCCTACCGCTGTCACGGTCGCTGTAGCTGCCGCAATAGCCGTCTCTATAAGAGCTACATAGCGCTCATCAAAGTACTCAACCATGGCAGTCTTGATCGACCTCAGCCCTGAACATAGCAGCAACCTCCTCATGCAGGATCTCACGAATCCTGGCATCCAACTCAGTTGTACTCATCTGGCCAATGACCTCGGGTGGTACTGGTCCATCCCGATCACCCTCTCCTGATCCCGATCCCGAATCGGATCCTGCCCCGAAACGTCCCGTAATCGCCATTCTGCAATACACCATGAGATCCTCAAATACCTCACATAACCAACCAGAATGACTCTCTAATCAACCACCCAGGGGTTGTGACTTCCTTAATACGCGTATGGGTCCTGTGCTTTCAGTAGTATGGGCTCATACTACCTTCCACACCTACCCATATTTGTCTCAAGTATCATCACAACGCCCCAAGCACTAACGAACATAGCAAGCACTCTATCCTCACTCCTAGAGGAACACTGAAACTCTCATAAAAGGAGACCCTAGGCTAGCAGGCATCACAATCAGGAAACTCTATCGTGTACCTCCTGAAGATCCCTAGCCTAACACTAGCATGCTGTTCTATCATATCTCATAAACAAATAACTTGTATGGTATTTTGGGGTTACTTACTGGCTCCAGCTGATCGTACCTCAGCGTCCTTCTTTACTTATTTTTGAAAACCATTTTTAAATTCTCTTTTGAAAACTCTCCTTGATTTGAGACTGGATTCACACGAATGTTCCTCCAAATCACTCAAACCAAGGCTCTGATACCAACTTGTAACGTCCAAAAAATTTCAACCAATTTAAACTTTTCAAACACAACCCATAATCGTAAAGTTATTACAAAAAGGTTTTCAATTCATTTAACATCAGAGTATCCCCCAGAGCCATATCATAAAACATGAGGAGCGGTACGATCACACCTTCACATTGCCACGATCTCTAGAAGTACCTAAAACATAACACTACAATTGTAAGCCCACAAGCTTAGTGAGTTACCCCCAAAATACCAACTATACATACACATACTCATAACATATCACAAATAGAACAACCACACACATCGAGTCTACTGTGTGACTGGTCCGCTCGCACTGGGCCTTTAGTCCACCTGGTCCACCCACCGAGTCTAGCCATGTACATCGAGTCTACAGTGGGATTGGTCCGCCCGCATCGGGCCTTCAATCTACCTGGTCCACTCTCTGAGTCTACAGTATGACTGGTCCACCCGCACCAGGCTTTCAGTCGGCCTGGTTCACTCTCCGAGCCTCGGCACGTCTGGTCCGCTCTCTTGGGGCCTTCAGTTTATCCGAACTGCTCGTTGGGCCTTCGGAATATCCGGTCCGCCCTTGGTATGCTGTCCTATAGCACAAAGCAGGACCCGCCTCAGCCCAACCCCAGTCCAATAACCATGTGCACATAAACATATAATCATATAACAATCCTCAACCAGACAAACAGTCTAACAGATCACATAACATATCAATATCCTAACCAGGATTCCGACCTAAGCGGTCACTAGCATAACATTACCATATATCTCGGGTACCGACCTTAACTAGGTCTCTAACACATACCATCCTAACTACCACGATGCAGACATAACAAAGCAATAACGTAACAACAACTACCTGGATTTCCATCCGATAAAGGGCTTGCCTTGGTGCCGTAGACCCCGTCGATATAGTGAGGATAACTCACCTGCAATTGCCGTCTGAAGAGATAAGACCAAGCTGCTCCAACCACCGACACGATCTTTGCCACAGAACATTACCAAAGAACCACTTTCATAAATACCAGAATTACCAAAATACCCTTGGAAGTCACACTGGTCAACTCTTGGTCAAGGTCAAAGTCCTTAGTCAAAGTCAACTTTCCTGTCTGACTCTGCTTGCCGAGTCGACCCGTCGACTCATCGAGTTCCCTTACTCAGAAACTCCAATAACACGTGTCTACTTTCCGAGTCGCCCCAAGACTCGTCGAGTCCAATGATCTTCGAGTCCCATCCTGCTCGACTCACCGAGTCGTCCCTCGACTCACCGATTCACGACTTAACTAGAAAGGTTAGGGTTCCACGACCAGACTCACCAAGTCCAATAACAGACTCGCCATGTCCAAGGCAATCTTCAACAAAATCGCCAAGTTGTTCTTGCCACTCGTCGAGTCCATGCACATATTCATCCAACTCGTCGAGTGCACCCATGTGACTCGCCGAGTCTCTTCAGTTCTCATTCCAAACAGAGGCTTTTCAATCCATGCAGGGACTCCAATCCCTAGATCTACCCTTCTACAAGATATCCCTCTCGTAAAGTGGCAAACTTTATGTGAACTCAAAGAGCTATGAGCCCAAAATGCTATAGGGCTAGGTTTTTAGGACAAAGGGCTTCACCAACAGTTCAAAGACTGGAACTGTATGATCTTCTGGACCATCTCAAGTCCAGATCTGAGGTAGCAACCTCAGATCCAACCTCTAAACCCGAAATAACTCTAGGAATGCCCCAAAACTCATGTAACAAAGGATCTAGACTCAAATGAGCTTAAGCAATAGATTATTACCTCAAATGAAAGCCTCCAATGAAGTAGACCTCGGATCTATACCACTCCCTTGCTGTAATCCCTTAGTCTTCAAGTTCCCTTTTCAAGGTTTCCTTTCCCAAAGCTCCAGTTTCACTATCAATGGAGTTCCACTCGATTTCTAGGGTTTGTAAGCTCTCAAGGGTGGTAAGGAGGCTGAAGAAAGGATGTTATGTTCTTTATATAGGGCACAACACCCGAACTTAGGGTTTTCTTCATTCAGAACCAACTCGCCGAGTCCACTTTCGACTCGTCGGGTCCATCCATAGACTCGCCGAGTCGACCTTCCTTATTTACACTAAGAACCCTGTACATGCACTTCTGAACTCGGGGTGTTACACAGATTCACTAAGTGAGTGACTTTATGGTTCTAGACGCTTATTAGGGGTTAGATCCGTAGTTTGGACTTGTATCATAAGCATTAAGTGCTTAAATCAAGTTTAGTTGAATGGTCGTATATGCCGAGCGTACACGTATGCGTCCCCAATCTAAACCAAGCGAACCAGTACGTGGGGCATATCGGGTTTACGACCAGTGTCGGGCAGTGGAGTTTGGGCTTGTTCTTTGTTTGACTTTTGAACTATGGGCTTTGAATGAGTTTTGTGCTACCTGACTATTGTTGGGCTGGGGACTTTCATTAAGGTTTAGACTTATCTGTTAGGCTTGTCTTGTTGGGCCTAGGATTGTGTATTTGGGCCTTAATGGGGTCAATGGGCTTCGGCCTTAGTGGGCCTGATTAGTTGGGCCATTATGGGGCCTCGTGTTTGGGTTTAGACATGGATATTAATTAAGTTTAGTTTGAGTTTGTTTAGTTCAGTTCGAGGATCCGGTTCACAGCAGCAGTGAGTGTAGGATCTTTTATCTATCAATTGAGGTGAGTTTCTTCACTGGGTTTAGCGGGTCTAAGGCACCAATGTCGGCCCTTGTTATTTATGCTAGGAGTTTGTGTGACCCTTGCATGTGATATATGCTGCTATGTATACTGGATGAGACCCAATGCAAAGCGAGGCCCGATGACTGTATCATATGCTATTGTTTTATGATCAATGTATGTGTTATTATGATTATGTGATATTTGTCTGTGTGTGTGGTGGGCGGGGACTGATGTCAGGCGGGGCCTACGTATAACATATATGTATATTGTAACGACCCAGTTTTCATGTCCAAAAATTTCGTTTTTAAAACATTACTTTAGAAAAGGTTAATAGATAAAAACATTGTTTGACCAAACTACATCACAACATAAACCATGTTCAAAAGTCAAGTCATACAACCAATCGAAACATCAGAGTATAAATCCCAAGGAAATCTAGTAAATGCAGAAACCAAGGTGTGTGTATGATGTGCCGCTACCGAGCCAGCTCCTTCCCCTTCGACGAAGAGGTACCTGAAACCAAAACTGTAAACTGTAAGCACAAAGCTTAGTGAGTTCCCCGATCATACCACATACCATACAATACATAACATACATACTGTCAGGCTATTCTGGGGTGCCTGACTACCCGATACAGCCATTCTGGGGTGCCGACTACCCGTGCGGCCATTCTGGGGTGCCGTCCTACCCGTGTCAAGCCATTATGGGGTGCTGACCTACCCGTGTCAAGCCATTCTAGGGTGCTGACTACCCTTCGGTCCTAACAACCGAACTCGGGGACTAGTCCCCTCCTACTACCTCTATCGCATATTACATAACAAGCTAGCATGCAAACATATCATCACATACTGTCAAACGTATCTGGGGTGTCTGACTACCCTTCGGTCCTAACAACCGAACTCTACTACTATCACATACAACATATCATGCTAGCATATAACATATCAGGTAGTAGCAAACCTAGATGATATCACAAAGACAATCATCTATCATACATCTTTTACTGGTGGGCCGACATTATGGCCTTAGACCCACCGCTACTGGAAGGTAACTCACCTCGGAGTAGCTGCTGATCTTCGTGGGAATAGTCTGACTGCTGCTGCTGCTGCTGTATTCCTACCAAACCCTTAGTCAAAAACTGCTAACTGACCTTTGGGTAAAATGACCATTTTACCCCTGATCATGCCCTAAGTCAAAGTCAGAGTCAACTTCCAGTTGACCCGACTCGCCGAGTTGGCTCGCCAACTCGCCGAGTCCATGTCCAAACGACTGTCCTAAATTCTGTTTCTACTCGTCGAGTTAGGCGTCGACTCGACGAGTTCTCCTTCCAAACTGATGTTCAAGTCCTTCATCCTACTCGCCGAGTTGTATGAACAACTCGCCGAGTTCATCTTCATCCGATGAACAAGTTATACTGTGACTCGCCGAGTTGTATGAACAACTCGCCGAGTCTGATCTTGATCTAAGGAGATTGCCTTGAAGTTGTCGCTTCTGGGCATTGACTCGCCGAGTTCCACTATGGGTGAGTTCTGGCTTCCAACTCACCGAGTCCCTCCTGGACTCACCACCCGACTCGACGTAACAAAAAAGGGACAAACCCAGAGACTCGCGACTGGACTCGCCGAGTCAGATGAGCGACTCGCCGAGTCCGCTCCATGCAAGAGCTAGAAATGCGATTTTGCTCGAATCCAATCCATGTCATTCGTAGATCTAGGCTCCTAGAGCATGAATAACACGTAAAGTTTCCAACTTTACGTGTAAATATCCTTCTATGGGGTTTTTAGGGTTCAAAATGCACCAAAAGAGTACATCTAAGGTTTATATGCAATATAGGCTCATAAAGGTAGTGATCTGAGCTCCTGGAGCTCAACTATTTCGAAATATTATGCACACACAAGCTTGGGGAATGGCTCAAGAATGTCTTAAATGAAGCCTTAAGCATAGAAACAGGGGAAAATGGGATATACCTCAATGGAACTGCTGAGAGAACACAATGGTGCTTGGATGGCTTCCCTTCTTCTGGATATACTTCCCTTTTTTCTTCAAAACCTTCAAGATCACACAACAAATGCTTTAACTCTTCAAAGAACAAGCTTAAACGGGGGGGGGGGGGGGGTGAATGGGGGCTGGCCTGGGGCGGATGTGTTGTTTAAATAGGGTGCAAACCCCTGAAACTTAGGGTTTCATCCAACAGCGGTGACTCGCCGAGTCGCCAACTTAAACGTGTCCCGGGTCCCGTCCCTACTCGGCGAGTCGGACCTATGACTCGCCGAGTCCAAGGCTTAAAAAGGAAAAATACTCAAATAAGATTTACGTACCAGGAACCAGGTGCTACAAATCTCCCCCACTTATTTTAGACTTCGTCCTTGAAGTCTGCTGCTCAATCCTGGAACAGCTCGGGGTAATGCTCCATCATCTCATCCACCGGCTCCCAAGTCCATTCTGAGCCCTTGCGGTGCTTCCATTGCACCTTCACTAGCTCCACCCTCTTGTTCCTCAAATCCTTCGACTTCCTGTCGAGGATTGCGACTGGACGCTCAATGTAATTCAGGCTGTCATCAACCTAAATATCCTCCAAAGGCACTACTGCTGAATCATCCACTAGGCACTTCCGCAGCTGAGAAACATGGAAAGTGTTGTGGATTTGGCTGAGCTCGACCGGAAGATCCAATCTATACGCCACCTTGCCCACCCGGGCTACAACCCTGAACGGTCTGATAAATCTCGGGCCCAATTTGCCCCGCTTCCTGAATCGAATGACGCCTTTCCAAGGCGACACCTTCAGGAGAACCATATCCCCGACTTGGAACTCCAAGTCGGATCGACGCTTGTCGGCGTAACTTTTCTGCCGACTCTGAGCAGTCTGAAGCCTGCTCCGAACCTACTGGATCCTCTCGGTCGTCTCGAGCACCACCTTGGTGCTCCCCATGACCCTCTGACCAACTTCACCCCAGCATATCGGGGTTCTGAACCTTCTCTCGTACAACATCTCGAATGGGGGACGGTCAATACTCGCGTGGTAGCTGTTGTTGTATGAGAACTCAGCCAAGGGAAGATAGGTATCCCAGCTACCACCGAAATTTAACACACATGCCCGCAACATATCCTCGAAAGTCTGGATGGTCCGCTCGCTCTGACCATCCGTCTGCGGGTGAAAGGCGGTGCTAAAATGCAAATGAGTGCCCAACTCGTCATGAAACTTCTTCCAAAATCTGGAAGTGAATCGCACATCCCGGTCTAATATCACTGACACCGGCACCCCGTGCCGCGCTACTATCTCCCTAATGTAGATATCAGCCAACTTCTCGGCCGAGATGCTCTCCTGGATCGGAATAAAATGGGCGATCTTGGTCAATCGATCCACGATGACCCAAATCGAATCCACTCCGCGCGTAGTCCTGGGAAGCTTTGTGATAAAATCCATCGTGATGTCTTCCCATTTCCACAACGGGATGTCCAACGGATGCATCTTCCCATGCGGTCTCTGATGTTCGGCATTGACCTTCCTGCAGGTCAAGCACCGCTCGACGTACCATGCCACATCCCGTTTCATGCAGGGCCACCAATAATCTAGACGAAGATCCCTATACATCTTCGTTGCCCCGAGATGAATAGAGAATCGGGACTTGTGCGCCTCCTCCATCAGGATCTGATGCACGCCTCCATGATATGGCACCCACACACTGCGGTGTAGTGTCAATAGTCCTCGACTATCATAATTGAAGGAGGAAACCTGACCCACCACACGTTCGCTCTTCCGATGTTCCTCCTTGATAGCCTGCTGTTGAGCCTCCCGAATCTGCTCCAACAGGGGAGTCACCACAGTCATCCTCATGCAAATATCCCTGATCGGCGCCGCCTTGCGGCTAAGCGCATCGGCCACCACGTTGGCCTTTCCCGGGTGGTAAAGGATCTCACAATCATAATCCTTCACCACGTCCAACCATCGACGCTGCCTCATGTTCAGATTTGGCTGATCCATGAGGTACCTGAAACTCTTGTGGTCCGTGTAAATGGTACACCGAACCCCGTAGAGGTAATGCCGCCAAATCTTGAGGGCGAAAACCACCGCCCCAACTCCAAATCATGCGTCGGGTAGTTCGCCTCGTGAGGCTTGAGCTGCCTCGAAGCGTAGGCAACGACATGCCCTCTGTGCATCAATACCGCGCCCAACCCTGAAATAGACGCGTCACAATAAACCGCAAAATCCTCTACGCCCTCTGGCAGGGCTAAGATCGGCGCTTCGCACAATCTCTGTCTCAGTGTCTCAAATGTTTCATGCTGCTCGGGCCCCCACCGAAAGACCACGACTTTCTTCGTCAACCGTGTCAGGGGTACAACTATCTTGGAGAAATCCTGAATGAACCTCCGATAATAGCCTGCCAATCCTAGGAAACTCCGAATCTCAGATGGAGACTTCGGAACCTCCCATCTCATCACGTCTCGACCTTGGCCGGATCGACCAGAATCCCGTTCTGGTTGACAAGGTGTCCGAGAAATTGCACCTCGCGCAACCAAAACTCACACTTGGAGAACTTGGCATACAAGCTCTCCCTCCTCAGGGTCTCCAAAACCTCTCTCAGATGCTCCTCATGCTCCTCCTGTGTCTTGGAATAAACCAAGATGTCATCGATAAAGACTATCACAGACCGATCCAACATCGGTCTGCATATGCGGTTCATGAGGTCCATGAACACGGTAGGAGCATTGGTGAACCCAAACGGCATCACCACGAACTCATAATGGCCATAGCGCGTCCAAAACGCGGTCTTCTGCGTATCCTCCTCCCTGACCCTCATCTGATGATAACCCGAACGCAAATCAATCTTGGAGAACCAAGATGCTCCCTGAAGCTGATCAAAGAGATCATCAATCCTCGGGAGTGGGTAACGATTCTTCACCGTTACCTTATTCAACTCCCGATAATCTATACAAATCTGGTGCGACCCGTCCTTCTTCTTCACAAACAGAATCGGGGCTCCCCAGGGTGAACTGCTCGGTTTAATAAATCCCTTGTCTAGTAGCTCCTGCAGCTGCGTAGACAACTCCTGCATCTCGGGAGGAGCCAGTCGATATGGTGCCTTGGCTATCGGTGCTGCACCAGGAACGAGGTCAATCCTGAACTCCACCTGTCGCTCCGGAGGTATCCCAGGAAGCTCCTCTGGGAAAACATCTGCGAAATCTCGCACCACTGGAACCTCGCTCACGGTCGCATTACCCGCCTCCCGGGTATCCATCACGTACGCGACATATCCTGCACATCCCTGCTGAAGGTAACGTCTAGCCCTCGCTGCTGAACATACAGCGGGTCCGCGCTGTGGCCTCTCGCCGTGGATCACTAACTCTCCCCCACCTGGGGTCCTGACTCGCACTAGTTGCTGCGCGCAATCTATCACCGTCCCATTAGGGCTCAACCAGTCCATGCCTATAATCACCTTGTTCCCACGCAACGGAATGGGAACCAAATCCACCAGGTAGCGCTCCTCGAACAAACGCAACACGCAATCCCGAAATACCATTGATGTTCGCACCGATCGATCATCAGCAATCTCTACTTCCAAAGGGCAATCCAACCTGCCCGAAGACTCGGGAAACTTCTTGCTAAGCGCAAGGGATACAAACGATCGGGATGCACCCGAGTCGAACAACACCTGAATTGGGATACCGTTCACATGGAACGATCCTAACACATATATGTATACCGGGCACATATCAATATCATAACATCATAAAAATAAAATAGAGGGAAAGAATCATACCCGTCACCACATCGGGTGCGGCGCGTGCCTCCTCGGTAGTCAGCTGAAATGCTCGGCTCCTCACCACCGGCACCTCCGCCTTGCCCTACCGGCCATCCGTGATCCGCAGGGTTGCTAGAGCTGGCGCCTTCACCGGCGCTGAAACTGTCAACTGGGGGCAATTGACCTTCTTGTGGCCCTTCTGGTTGCAGTGGAAACTCAACAACTCAAATGTCTGAATAACTGCTATCGGAGCAGTGCAATCCCTGCTAAAGTGCCCAGACTTGCCGCACTTGTAGCAGCTCGATGATCCCAACCTGCACGCCCCCTCGTGCGGCCTGCTGCATTTCCTGCAGCAGCTCGGTCCTGACTGGCCTTTCGGCCTCCCTTCTGATCCCTTGGGCTTCTTCCCCGAAGCCCCTCCTGTATGACCCTCCTCCGACTTCCGTTTCCGGATGTGCTCCAAATCTATCTCCCTCTCCCTCGCCCCGGCAATCATCGAGTCCAGGGTGGGGCAAGCTGAAAAACTGACGTGCTCCCGGATATCAGCCTGTAGCATGTCATGGTAGCGGGTCCTCCTCATATCCTCATCTCCTGCGTACTGGGGCACCAACAATTCCCTCTCCCGGAACTTGGCGGTAATCTATGCCACAGTCTCTGTCGTCTGCCTCATATCCAAAAACTCCCTGGCCAGCTACTGAAGCTCGATAGCCGGCGCAAACTCTGCCCTGAACCTGGTCACAAAGTCTGACCAGGTCATAGCCTCAATAGCTGAGGCTCCCAAAGAATCACCCACTGAATCCCACCAATCTCGAGCTCGGTCTCGTAAACACCCTGCTGCATACCTCACCTTCGACCCCTCATGGCAGAAGCTAGTCAACTGCGCAGACTCGATGTCTGCAATCCACCGCCTGACAACAATGGGATCCTTCACCCCGTGGAAATCCGGCGCACCGCTGCCCCTCAAGTCCTTAAAGGACAGCGTACGAGATCCCGACTGGCTAGATGCCATGTCGCTCCTGAACGCCCTGAGGCGATCCTCCATCATCTCGATGATCCCTTCCTTGATCGACCCGAAGATAATGGGGGTCGACTCAAGGATACCTCTGGTGATCTCTGACGCGATGAACTTGCGTAGCCTCTCATCTACTGGCTTGGAACCTGATCCCGAACCCGATCCCTCTCCTGAACTGCCAACTGCTGGTCTCGGGCGTAGTACCACCATTCTGAAATACAAAGAAATAATAACTGTTAGCGATACTGATACCCCTGGAGGGATCCCACCCACTACTAGTTCCCTAGTCTTATCTTAGCCTTCCTCGGTTCGGGTACGAATCCTCTGCTTTCAGTAGTACGGGCCCATACTACCTTCCACATCTATCCGCACCTTCCCCAAAGACTACCTCGACTCAACCAGGTCCCTTCCCCTACTGCTGATCACCGCTACTCATTATCCTAGGCTTACCCTAGGAAACCTCTAACTCCACCCATCCCAGCCCTCAGCTGCTGAAGGCCTCTTGGTGATGCCAATTAACTATTACCTGAATACAATCACATGTGCTGAGGCTCGGATAATCCTTCGAGTAGGGGACTTATCTCTACAACGATTAAGACTCAAACAAGAGCTACGCAATAGAGTCAAATCCAACACTCTGAGATTATTCAACCTTGATCACATGTGACTTAGACATATTCACCTAACAGTTAACTCCCATCACTTCAAGGCCCACAAAGCACAAAGCAAACAACATTTGGACGTAAGAAAAACAATCTCAAGCAACTCTATCCTCGAAGAGAGAACTGAACTAGCATACAATGCTAAACTCGTACTATCAGGAATAACCTAAACAGGCTACCCTACTGCTGTCTACTCAGCTCTAGCATGCAGCTCTTTCATATATTGAAGCACATGAAGCAGGCACATAAGGCATCACTCCAAGATCCTTAGTCCTATTCTAGCATGCTGTTCTATAGAAACTGATAAATATAAATAAACTTGTATGGGTACATTGGGGAATACTTACTTGAGCTTGGCCGGTTGCGCACATCACACAAATTATTCTTTCTTAAAACCCTTTGCTTAACCCTTTCAGAAAACCTTTCTTTCTTTCCAAAATCTTTTAATCCCTCGATTTGAGTTCGAGCACCCCCGAAGGTGTGTCCGAATCCCTCAAACCAGGGCTCTGATACCAACTTGTAACGACCCGGTTTTCACGTACAAAAATTTCGTTTTTAAAACATTACTTTAGAAAAGGCTAATAGATAAAAACATTGTTTGACCAAACTACTCACAACATAAACCATGTTCAAAAGTCAAGTCATACAACCAATCGAAACATCAGAGTATAAACCCAAGGAAATCTAGTAAATGCAGAAACCAAGGTGTGTGCATGATGTGTCGCTACCGAGCCAGCTCCTTCCCCTTCGACGAAGAGGTACTTGAACCCAAAACTGTAAACTGTAAGCACAAAGCTTAGTGAGTTCCCCCATCATACCACATACCATACAATACATAACATACATACTGCCAGGCTATTCTGGGGTGCCTGACTACCCGGTACGGCCATTCTGGGGTGCCGACTACCCGTGCGGCCATTCTGGGGTGCCATCCTACCCGTGTCAAGTCATTCTGGGGTGCTGACCTACCCGTGTCAAGCCATTCTAGGGTGCTTACTACCCTTTGGTCCTAATAACCGAACTCGGGGACTAGTCCCCTCCTACTACCTGTATCGCATATAACATAACAAGCCAGCAATCAAACATATCATCACATGCTGTCAAACGTATCAGGGGTGTCTGACTACCCTTCGGTCCTAACAATCGAACTCTACTACTATCACATACAACATATCATGCTAGCATATAACATATCAGGTAGTAGCAAACCTAGATGATATCACAAAGACAATCATCTATCATACATCTTTTACTGGTGGGCCGACATTATGGCCTTAGACCCACCGCTACTGGAAGGTAACTCACCTCGGAGTAGCTGCTGATCTTCGTGGGAATAGCCTGACTGCTGCTGCTGTTCCGGAAATCCTCCGGCTGTATTCCCACCAAACCCTTAGTCAAAAACTGCTAACTGACCTTTAGGTAAAATGACCATTTTACCCCTGATCATGCCCTAAGTCAAAGTCAGAGTCAACTTCCAGTTGACCCGACTCGCCGAGTTGGCTCGCCAACTCGCCTAGTCCATATCCAAACGACTGTCCTGAATTCTGTTTCTACTCGTCGAGTTAGGCGTCGAGTCGATGAGTTCTCCTTCCAAACTGATGTTCAAGTCCTTCGTCCTACTCGCCGAGTTGTATGAACAACTCGCCGAGTTCATCTTCATCCGATGAACAAGTTATAATGTGACTCGCCGAGTTGTATGAACAACTCGCCGAGTCTGATCTTGATCTAAGGAGATTGCCTTGAACTCGCCGAGTCTGGGCATTGACTCGCCGAGTTCCACTATGGGTGAGTTATGGCTTCCAACTCACCGAGTCCCTCCTGGACTCACCACCCGACTTGACGTAACAAAAAGGGGACAAACCCAGAGACTTGCAACTGGACTCGCCAAGTCAGATGAGCGACTCGCCGAGTCCGCTCCATGCAAGAGCTAAAAATGCGATTTTGCTCGAATCCAATCCATGTCATTCGTAGATTTGGGCTCCTAGAGCATGAATAACACGTAAAGTTTCCAACTTTACGTGTAAATATCCATCTATGGGGTTTTTAGGGTTCAAAATGCACCAAAAGAGTAGATATAAGGTTTATGTGCAATATAGGCTCATAAGGTAGTGGATCTGAGCTCCTGGAGCTCAACTATGCTTGGATCTAGAGACTAATCAACTTATTTCGAAATATTATGCACATACAAGCTTGGGGAATGGCTCAAGAATGTCTTAAATGAAGCCTTAAGCATAGAAACAGGGGAAAAATGGGATATACCTCAATGGAACTGCTGAGAGAACACAATGGTGCTTGGATGGCTTCCCTTCTTTTAGATCTACTTCCCTTTTTCTTCAAAACCTTCAAGAGCACACAACATCTGCTTCAACTCTTCAAAGAACAAGCTTAAACGAGGGTTGGGAGCTCTGGGGGGTGAATGGGGGCTGGCCTGGGGCGGATGTGTTGTTTAAATAGGGTGCAAACCCCTGAAACTTAGGGTTTCATCCAACAGCGGTGACTCGCCGAGTCTAGGATATGGACTCACCGAGTCGCCAACTTAAACACGTCCCGGGTCCCGTCCCTACTCGGCGAGTCAGACCTATGACTCGCCGAGTCCAAGGCTTAAAAAGGAAAAATACTCAATTAAGATTTACGTACCAGGAACCAGGTGCTACATATATCTAGCAGGGCTCGACGTCGGGCATGACATGAAGCCGAGTGGGACTCGATACCGGGCGGGGGCCCAGTATGTGATTTATTATGTATGGTATGTGGTAGTTTGGGGAACTCGCTAAGCTTTGTGCTTGCGGTTTTCATTTTATGTTTCAAATACTTCTCGTTCTAAAGGGAAGGGCTCGGGATGATTGCAGAGCACACACCACATAGTTCTGCTTTTTGTGTTTTATTCTGATTCGAAATGATGTTTGATACACTTATTTTATTGGGATTGTATTGGTGTTGTTTTTGCAATACTAGATTTATTAAATTAAAAATGAAATTTTTGGGTCGTATTTTTTGGATGTTTCAAGTTGGTATCCTTGCCTTAGTTTGAGGGATTCAGACATACTCTCGGGTATGTCTTAACTCAAACTGAGGATTTGGTAAAGTTTTTGAAAAATAAATATTTTTCTTAGAAAATAGGTTTTCTAAGACAAGAAACGGTGTGGTACATGCAATCAACCGAACTCAAGTAAGTTTTCCCAAATTACCCATACATGTAATCTGATATGATTTGATTTGTGAATCTGTGAATCACATGCTAATTAAAGCTAAGTAACTGCTCTGTTTTGCATCATAGAATGTTAGGAGAGATTGTAACACCGTGTTTATTTATTAAAGAGTAAATTACACGAATGGTCCCTCTGGTTTAGGGTAATTTGCATATTCGGTCACTATCTTATTTTTTTAACTCGAAAGGTCCTTATTATTTGTTTTTTGTACGCTCTTGGTCCCTGTCTTACCTAAACAAGACTATTTCCCTTGATTTTATAATTTATTTAAATAAACACACCCCCAACCCCACCCCTCACCTTACCTTAAATACCCCATCATTTTTTCATATTTAAATAATAGTCTTTTTAGGTAAGACAGGGACCAATCACGTAACAAAAACAAACAATAGGGACCAAGTGTGTTACTAAAACAAACATTAGGGACCTTCTGAGTTAAAAAAATAAATTTGGGACCAAGCGTGCAAATTACCCCAAACCATAGGGACTATTCATGTAATTTACTCTTTATTAAATATATAAACAAATTAATGAATGAATAATAGCCCTAAAATAAATAATTATATATCAAATGATAGTCTCGTAGAGCTAATTATCACACTTAAGATATTGGGGGTTAAAAGTGTCAAATCCGGACTTAATTTGTAAGTATTAATGAAGGCATAGGCTAAATGGTAAATTTCGGACTCCATTTGTAAAGAATTTTGAAGGTTGGGGTTAAAAGGGTAACATATGGATTTTATTTGAGAATAAATTGTAAAGGAGGGGTTGAATGGTAACTGTGTGACTAAATATGAAAGAAATTATGTGAGCAGGGGTGAGAAGTGTAAATTGTGGACTTTCTGTGAAAAGAATCATATGGGGAGGGACCATTTATGACATTACGGGGTGAAGTGTGAGTGGGTGCCGGGTATATAGCTATCGGTAAACCCTAACCCTAGCATGAGAGCACAGCCGCCAATTTTCCCCCACCCTTATTCCACCCTCGCCGGTGCTGCAACTGCTCCACTTTCCCATCAGTCTGCATCTACCAAGCGACACCAACTTCCTTCAGTTCCGACCGCTCGAAGCTTCCTTCAACCGTTGTCGTTAACCGACGGTTGTGCCACCACAACGCTGTGACCGCTCCATCGTCGGTGACGATGAATACCACCAGCAACCGTCTATTTAGCCGTCACTACGAATGTCGTTTGCAACCACCTCATTCCTTTGTCGTTTTCTTCTGATGCATCACATCATGAAGACGAAGCTGTCGGCTGCCGCCACATGATTCCGACTGTGGCTGCGTTGGTGTGTGTCTCCGTGGGTTTCATGTTGGAGTGTTCGTCCCAGTTGCATTTCGTAGCTATGTGTATGCTCCTTGTTGGCTGGAAGATGTGGGAAACACCATGACAGCCCGCTATGGTGGCCATTACCATGCTGCCACCATTCCTTCCACTTTCCGACGTCGTTGGCATCGTGGAATAGCTCTTACCGCCGCCGTGAGCCACCAGGTGGGTGGCTGGACCCTTGAACAGATCAGGAATCGTGTGATGTGTGTGTATAGTTGAAGCTCTCGGAAATGATATCACCACCACCATAGGGCGGTGACTACCACCATACGCCACCGCCGGCCACCACTAGGTGGTTGTGTGTTTATTTTGAGTTGTAAAATGTAATTAAAAAGGGAATAATAAAAGAAATTGAAAACCACCACCTTAGGGTGGTAGTTGCCGCCACCGGCCGCCGTGTAGGGTGGCGGTGTGCTTGCCTTGTGAGTTTGATTAGTTTAGGGTGCTTGAAACCCTAATGGATTTCGTTCAGAAGTCGTGTCAGGGGACTAATTGGGAGTCCTTTGGCTCCACAGCCGGATCGAAACCCGATATCTCAAATGATTGGTGAACGAATAGAGACCAGGGAGGTCTCGTTAGATTTTGGAAAGCAGCCATGTGGCAACATACTGCTCCAGGCAGTTCAGTGCTCGGGTAGTTTCAATGTCTAGGCAGCATTAGTATTTGTGTTCTAGGTTGCAAGTTCAGACCGAATACCAGATTGCTTGGGTGATGCTAAATGGCCTACAAGGATAATTAGGTCTGTGATTTTAGTTTTCTAGTGGGAACCATAGGTTATCAGAAGTTGATTAGTCATTTGAGGGATAAACAGACTAGATTCAATGATAATGATTTAGTATGAGTGGTCTATCAGGGATTTAGACCATCTCGAGACAACAGATTTCGGACAAAGTACATGTGGTCTTGTTGAAACGAATTCCTTCACCTGCGAATTGTAGGGCTTTGCAAAGATTGGTCACGGCTACCCTGGGAAGGCTAGGGTGTGCCCAAGATGATGACTATGTTACTTGAGTGGCTTGACGTATAAGAAATGGTAAGGAATGATTTCGAGGACACAATCTAATTTAAGTGCGGGAGAGTTGTAACACCCTGTTTATTTATTAAATAAATAAACAAATTAATGAATGAATAATAGCCCTAAAATAAATAATTATATATCAAATGATAGTCTCGTAGAGCTAATTATCACACTTTAAGAGATTGGGTGTTAAAAGTGTAAAATCCAGACTTAATTTGTAAGTATTAATGAAGGCATAGGCTAAATGGTAAATTTCGGACTCCATTTGTAAAGAATTTTGAAGGTTGGGGTTAAAAGGGTAACATATGGATTTTATTTGAGAATAAATTGTAAAGGAGGGGCTGAATGGTAACTGTGTGACTAAATATGAAAGAAATTATGTGAGCAGGGGTGAGAAGTGTAAATTTTGGACTTTCTGTGAAAAGAATCATACGGGGAGCAACCATTTATGACATTATGGGGTGAAGTTTGAGTGGGTGTCGTGTATATAGCTCTCGGTAAACCCTAACCCTAACATGAGAGCACAACCGCCACTTTTCCCCCACCCTTATTCCACCCTCGCCGGCGTCGCAATCGCTCCACCTTTCGATCAGTCTGCATCAACCAAGCGACACCCAACTTCCTTCAGTTCCGACCGCTCAAATCTCCCTTCAACCGTGGTCATTAGCCGACGGTCATGCCACCGAACGCTGTTACTGCTCCATCGTCGGTGGCGATGAAGACCACCAGCAAGCATTTCATTTCATTGTCGCTACGACTATCATTTGCAACCACCTCATTCGTTTGTCGTCTTCTTCTGATGCATCACCATGTGAAGATGAAGCTGTCGGCTACCGCCACATGATTCCGAATGTGGTTGCGTTGGTGCGTGTCTCCGTGGGTTTCATATCGTAGTGCTCGTCCCCGTTGCATTTCGGAGCTATGTGTATGCTCCTTGTTGGCCAAAAGACATTGGAACCACCATGGAAGCCCGCCATGGTGGCCATTACCATGCTGCCGCAATTCCTTCCACTTTCCGACGTCGCTGCCATCGTGGAATTGCTCCTACCGCTGCCGTGAGCCACCAGGTGGGTGGATGGACCCTTAAACAAATCAGGAATCATGTGATGTGGGTGTATATTTGAAGCTCTCAGAAATGGTATCACCACCACCATAGGGTGGTGGCTACAGCCATTTGCCACCGCCGGCCACCACTAGGTGGTTGTTTGTGTGTGTTTATTTCCCTTTTAGTGTGTTTATTTTGAGTTGTAAAATGTAATTCAAAAATGGAATAATAAAAGAAATTGAAAACCACCACCTTAGGGTGGCGGTGTGCTTGCCTTGTGAGTTTGATCCGTTTGGGGTGCTTGAAATCCTAATGGGCCCAATGAAGCCCTATTAGACCTAAAAGCCCAAACATGAGACTGATGGGCCTACTAAAAACTCTAACGGGTCTAATGGACCCTAATTGACCTAAGGAAAACCCTAATGGGCTTATGGACCTAGCTATTGGGCCTATTGGGCTAATATGGGTTAGAAACCCTAATTAGGGTTTCGAAAACCCTAATGCAATGAAACCCTAATTTGGGGAATTAATCGGGACACACAAGAATTATTTGATAACTTGAAATATTAAATAATAATCATTGGCAAAAAATTAATCTAAGCAATATTGGACTTAGTGGATTAAGTCCTTAATGGGTTAAGTAGGAAACTTAACCCTAATCATCATTTTATGTGAAACCCTAATTTCACTTGGGCCTTAAGTTGGGCCTTTCTTTTAGGCCTAAATGATTGGGATAATAATGGGCCATCCAAGAGCAAGCTATTGAACTAGAATAATTTAATGGGCCTAGGGTAAGGCCCATGTAAGGGTTTTGGGCCCAATTTGGAAAATTGGGCCATAGATGGGACATTATTTGGGCCTTGATGATTATGAGACATTGGGCATTTGAATGCCAATTGTTTGGACTGGACTTTTTGGTCGGGCCTTTGAATAAGACATGTAAAGGCTTGGGCCCAATTTGGAAAATTGGGCCATATGTTGGGCTTTGAGCCATTGTTGGACTTTTAGGCCTTTGGATTGGGCCTTGGGCTTGAATCAAACCAAGTTAGGGGTAGAGTAGTCTTTTACCCCCAAGCATGGACTTATGGTTATGTATTGGAAACCAATTATAAATTGGGTGTTATTTTGATGTTGACAGTTTGAGAGTCTATCATCCAGCAGCTGAGGTTGAGTCTGCGGGACTTCAACAGTGTGGGGTTGAGTCTACGGGAATTCAATAGTGTGAGGTGAGTTACCTTCCAGTAGCGGTGGGTCTACGACCACACTGTCAACCCACTAGTAGGAGTTGTATGTTAGATAATTGTCTTTGTGATATTCATCTAGGTTTGCTACTACCTGATATGTTTATGTGCTAGCATGATATGTTATATGTGATAGTGGTAGTAGGAGGGGAATAGTCCCCAAGTTTGGTTGTTAGGACCGAAGGGTAGGTCGGACACCCTAGATATGCCTGACAGTATGTTTATGCTATGATATTATGTGGTAGTAGTAGGAGGTGAAATAGTCCTCGTATCTCGGTCGTAAGGACTGAAGGGTAGGTCGGGCACCCCGAATATGCCTGACAATATGATTATGTTATGATATGTGTGGTAGTAGTAATAGGGGGTGAAATAGTCCCCGGAGTTTGGTTGTTAGGACCGAAGGGTAGGTCAGCGCCCCAGAAAGGCTTGACACGGGTAGGTCAGCATCCCAGAATGGCTTGACACGGGTTGGTCAGCACCCTAGAATGCCTTGACACGGGTAGGTTGGCACCCCAGAATGGCCGGACCGGGTAGGTCGGGCACCCCAAAATTGTCCGGTAGTATGTATGGTATGTGGTATGATGGGGGAACTCACTAAGCTTCGTGCTTATGATTTTCAGTTTTTGTTTCAGGTACTTCGTTTTTAAAGGAAAAGAGTCGGCTCGATCGCATCGCATCACACTATGGTTTTCCGCATATGAGATCTTTGGGATTATACTCTGATATTGTTTTATGATAACATGTTTTGATTATTTCTACTTTGGTTTTGACATGCCATGATATTATGCATGTTTTGTTATACTATTGGTTTTATAATAACGTATTTAAAAATGAAATTTTTGGTCTTGAATTTTGGGATGTTACAGAGATGCCGTTGTATGCCTGTTTTATGAGCTTGTAGACTTGCATGCTAGTACTAATTAGTCAGTGATAGGGTGTCATGATTAGGTAATGCTTGGTTCTGGTTACTTGATGTTCGAATGCTGCTTGCTTTGTGCTTTAAGTAGTTCTTACTAACTTCAACTAACTAGTAAGTGAATGGGATAATGTCACTGTAGCACATTCAACTTTTATCATTTGTCCGATTTGATCACTAAACTTTTTTTTTGCACATTAAACCATTAAACTCGTTATTGACCTGCTAATTATACAAGTACTTCCGAATTTAAAAGTTTTCCTGGTTACCCTTGGTCTAGGTGGCTTTTTTTATTATTATTGCAAAATTAAAAAATCACATCTTAATCTACATGGCTTTTCCTTTTTTTTTTTGTTTTATTTCCTCCAAATAGAAACCCTAAATTAATACTTATTGTACGAATGTGAAGAACCACCGCCACAACCGGTCCCCAACACCGATCATATCCATTTTGAAGAATCATCTCCGTCATTTTCAGCTATATTCCAGCCAATTAAAGCTTCAAAATCAACAAAAAAACATATATTCAAAGTGGTAACATAAAGGATTTGTTTTCATAGTAGGTCGGCGTCGGTTTCGTCAGGATATTCGGTTTCATTGTAGGGCATCGTCGAAGGCATCAGAGGAAGGTGAACTCTTTTATCCCAGGTGATGATGAAGTTTCGATGAAGAAGTCATGATTCTTGTTACTGGGTTCGTCTTCAAAACTCGAACCCATGAATAGAAACAAGAACATATACAAATGAAACAATAAGCTTTCCAAGGTAATCTAATTACAATTAAACAATAAGCTTTCAAAATCGAGATCCTACTGTTTGATTTTGCGTGTCGATCACAGCCAAAAGCACTTGTTCTTCTTGAAATAGTTGTAGTGGCTTGATCCCTTTTTATTTATGTGTGTGTTTATCGGTAGCATAAAACAGAAATCAAAGTTCTTCCCTTTTAAATTTGTACTTCTGATGTTGGGATGAAGATGGTGATGTTAGGATGAAGATGACGATGGGGCGATGGTGGGTGTTTTATATGCAGGTTTTAGTGGTGTACAGATGGAGAATGGTTGATGTTAAGGCGTTGTTCGGTGGTTGGGAGGAGGAAGCTAAGTATGCGAAAATAGATGAGTCCACCACTTTAGCATGGATCTTACACAGTCGTTTTCAGATTCTTTTTGAAGCTCCTACCAATTTGTTCTTTACAATCATCGATGATTAATGGGTTTTTTTGGTTATGAAATCAATTTTTTGGGTTTCTTTGTTCATTTACTCTTCTGAGATGGTGATTCATCGTTCTTTTTGGTTTATAGATATGTACGAAATATGGTTTTCTTTGTAGAAAATGTACAATCTTTAAATTTTGTTAATGGTTGATGATTGATGATCATTGTGGATGGTTTTGATGGTGATGGACGACGATTGGTGGTGGTAGGAGCTGCTTCTCAAAAAATAAAAAAGACAAAGTTGACATGGATTTATAGATGTGGCTACCAAAAAAATATTTACAAACTGATTATTAATAACACATCAGCAAAGTGACTGGGAAACCTTTTAAATTCGGGAATAATGGTATAATTAGCAGGTCAATAACGTGTTTAATGGTTTAATGTGAAAAAAAAAAGTTTAATGACCAAATCAGACAAATGACACAAGTTTAATGTGCTACAGTGACATTATCCCTAAGTGAATATGCTAATTTACATATTATGGGAACTAAATAATTTTAGAAGGTTAGGTTTTAACTCTATTGTGCAGCTCTTTTGAGTCCAACTGTTATAGTTTGAGACCTTTCATTCGAAGAATTATCTGGTTTTAGTTATATGTAATTGTATTCATGAGCTAGTTAGAGGGAGTTATCGGGAGTTCCTTTTGCAGCTAATGGCGGAGAGTGGTGGGTAGTTTACCCTACGAAAACCTAGGATGGGATCTAGTGTCGGGAGCCTTATCTGTGAGGGGAAGTTGTATGGATATAAAGTGACTTGGTTGGGTCAAGGCAATTCTTGAGGAAAGTACATAAAGATGTGGAAGGTAGTATGGGCCTATACTACTGGAAGCAGAGGATCCGTACTCGATTCAAGGAGAGGTGCGATGAAACCAGGAAGCTTGTGGAGTTTGTAATCTCTTGATATATATTTTGATGTGTATTCTGATGGTTTATATGGTCTATTTTCTGTAGTGGTGTTGATTATGATGGCATGTGCGGAATAAGAAAAGATCTAGTGAATCATCATGTAAACTCAAGAACACATGGAGTAAATAAATCCGTGTAAGCTCATATTAGATCTAGAAAGGATATACAAATGAGTTTGTACAAATTTCTCTCTCTAGTCTAACACTCCAAAATGATCATTTTAAATATGAGTGTCACTCACTTCCTATTTATAGGAAAGACAACTCATTTACACATCAATAAGGGTAAAGCACAAATACATCCCAGAGTGACTTTGCACCCTAAAATTCTCCCCCTCAAAGTTAGGATTGGGTGTACGACTTCAATATCCAACGAGCTCGCGCGATCAAGACCAAACTCCCCCTTGAAGTAACACCGGTCTTCAAATCCGCAAATAAATATCCGACAAACCCGCTTTGAATACCTATCATTATCCCCCTTTTATAATCAAAAAATAATTATAAAACCCATTAAGGGTAAGAAGCGTCAGAGGAATAAACGTCACAATACCCCCCCCCCTTGATGTGTACCAAAAATAAAATCACCAAAAATCTTACACGGAAAAACAATCACGAAAAAGCCTCAAAAAAAATTCCAATTTGTGAAAACCTTTTACCTTTTGGGTGAAAGTTGCAAGATTTTCCAAAATCCGTGTAAAAATCGTCACTTTCTGAATTCTACAGGGACCCATTACGCCAAAAACAGTCTAAGATGCAAAACACTCCCCCATTTGCGAAATTGGGCGTAAAGTGTAAGTTCGCACCAACTGTAGGGGCCTGAAATATAAATTCCATCATTTCTTATAATTTTTATCCCAATTTCGAAGTTGGGTTATTTTTGCCAACATTTCGAAACATCAAGTACTCAAATTGAAATTTTGGGTTATATCATCATTTTACTCCCATTTCAAATCTGGACCTTTTCTACCATTTTGTTGAAAGTTCAGGGATGCAAACTAAAACTCTTTGTGTTCTTCCCCAATTCACCGTGTTCCAGTCGAATAAGACTTTGAAGCCAAGTAGCGATTATCGATCATTGATGTTCAGTAATACCCATCGACCAAACTCAACATCTCGATTCCAAGAGGGTGTTTGGCTTAGCTTTTGTGAGGCAAAAGTCTTTTTTGTAAAATGACTTTTTGTAAAAGGACTTTTTACAAAAGTTGTTTTTTAAAATGTGTTTGGATTAGCTTTTGAAGGGAAAAATTCAAAAATTAATATGTTTGACTTAATTTTTACATGCAAAATGATTAAAAATGACATGTTTACATATTTATTTGGGGTAGATCGAGATATAAAATTAATTTTAATGTTTAACACTGTTGAAAAGTTGGAAAAATCATGATTTCGTGACTTTTCAAAAAGACCAAATTTACTCTATTGGAAAAATCATTTTCAAAAATCATTCTCATCTTCCCAAACATTTTTTGACTTTTTCTAAAAAAAAAATCAAAAGTCATTTAAAGGCTTCCAACATCGACTCCAAAATCGACATCAACCCAAGTATCGACCAACGAATCCAAGTGTTCTCTTTCAACAAATCAACCATTCGATTGTACACCTCGTTCCATTAACAGACCTTCGAAATCAAAATCACCCAAGTCGATACTTAAAATCAAACTCAGCTTGACCCCCAAAATCGAACTCTTCGTTTTTTCAGTTCGTTTTCCAATTCATCAACCTCAAAATCAAAAATCAATCGATTCTTAGACATCAAAATCAAAATCAAATTCCAATTTCTTCATTATCATTCAAAATCAGCTTTGACTATTGACTCCCCAAACCCAAAACAATTCCAACTACAACGTAATCAAAATCAAATTCGTTCAACTATTCGTCTATGACCATCTGAATTCGATTCCAAATAGAAATTGCAAAACATGAATCGAACTCCAAACAAATTGCTTTCGTTCCCAATTTGTTTTCTTTTTCAACACATTTGACTTAATACAAAATCAAAACACAATTCCTTCAAGAAATGTCGATAGTCAACTCTCAAATCAACCTTTATGCGATAGAACCACACAAGTTTGATTCCAAAATCAAAATCGATTTCTAACTCCAAGGGATAATCAACCATGAAAACGGATTGCGACTAGGATCCAAAACACATTGAATGATAACAACTAATAAACAAATCATGAATTAGTCTTTGTAACTTGGTCAAATAGTCCTAGTCTTTAGTCTTTGTTATACTCGTGTATATAGTACCAGATTATGTGGAGATATCTTTGAGTGACAGCTCAATTTCTATTTGTATATAAATACATGTAAACAGATGAAATAAGATACAGAGAAATTCAAATCATATTCTTCTTCACTGTTATGGTATCAGAGCAATAACACTCAACTTTTTTTTCCTTTCTTCTTCATCCGAGTTGTGCAATTCCACCATGTCGCAACCTACAAACCAGTAACTCCTTGCTGCCGCCCAAATTGCCTCAAGTAATCTCAATTTCCAATTTCCCTCCCTCAGCATAAAACTTGATCGACACAACTACGTTTTGTGGCGCACAACAATTGTCTCAGCCCTTGAATGTTTTGACCTTGATTCTTTCGTCTTAAATCCCTCTCCTCCTGCTGAGAGCCTCCCTCCTACTGTTAGAGAAAATGGGGCATCATCATCGAACCCTGTTCCTATTCCAAATCCTGATTTTGTAACTTGGAAAAAGAAGGATCGTTTTGTTTTGCTTTGGATGAAGTCCACCCTCTCTGACAAATCACTTGCTCTAGTCGCTAGGTCAACCTCTTCACAACAGGCCTGGCACATTCTTGAATGTACCTTTCAGGCCCAAACAAGAGCCCAACACTTGGCCCTCAAAACCCAATTACAAACAATAATCAAAGGCTCTCTTTCAATGATTGATTATCTGGAGAAAAAACGTCAGATCCCTGATTCTTTCGCTAAAAACCTCACTCTAGTCCACGATGATGACTTAATTACGTACATTCTTCAAGGGCTCGATTCCTCCTATAGCCCCTTTCCCTCCGCATTTTTGATGACATCCGACACAACCACTGTTGATGACCTCGTTGGATTGCTTCTTCAAGAGGAGGCATGTCTTGAACACGATCTTGCAAGGCAGGTTGTCACACAGCTTCCTGTTCCAGCCTCTACTCCACCTGTCTCATCCTTCCCTCTAGCAAATCCAGTCAACTGCAACCACAACACTTCTTGACCACCTCCGTACTCTCCCGACCAAGGCTCTAACTACCGGGGTTCCGATGGCACCAGTCGAAGTCACCGTCTTCACTGCCAATTGTGCAACAAGCCTGGCCATGAAGCCATAAATTGCTGGCAACGTGGGAACTAAACTGATTATCCCTCTCGACGCCGCCTAATCGTGATCAACCACATCAAGCTAACCTTGCCCATCATGCTAGTCCATCCACTGTCATGGACCCTTCTTGGTATTTTGATACCGGAGCTACGGATCACGTTACTCCTGACTTAACCAAACTGCAGATCACTGAACCATACACTGGGGAAGACAAATTGAAAGTTGGAAATGGTAATCAATTACTTATTACTCATTTGGGCTCATCTTCATTTTCTTGATTGCATTTACCAAAAGTCTTTATTGTCCCTCGTTTAACTAAAAATCTTCTGAGTGTTTCCCTACTTACACAGGATAACAATGTTTTTATGGAATTTTGGCCTGATCGTTGTTTTGGTAAGACCTTACAGGGCAAACCAATTCTACAAGGCCACGTTGAAAAGGGTCTTTATCGCTTGAATCGTCCATCTAATAAAGCATCATCTACCATGGCTCTCTCCACTATGTGCACCTCTTTATCTGGTTGGCACAATAGACTTGTTCACCCACATGAGGGCATTCTTTGACGCTTAGTTTCTACTTTTCAGTTACCAGTTTCTTCTAGTAATCTGTCTCCTGTTTGTGGACCATGCCAATTAGGCAAAAGTCTTCGATTCCATCTACCATATCATCATGTTTCTTGTTCTAAGCCTTTTGAGCTCATGTATTCCGATGTTTGGGGGCCATCCCCTATGTTCTCAATAAATGGAAGTAGATATTTTGTGTTATTTATTGATGATATCTCCAAATTTATGTGGATTTATTTATTGTCAAACAAATCCTAAGTACTTCAAACCTTTATACATTTTCACACAATGATCAAAACTCAATTTTGTGATATAAAAAATTTTCAATCAGATTGGGGCGGAGAATATCGAAATGTCTCAACTTATCTTCACAAACATGGCATCAACCATCGTGTTACATGTCCCCACACCTCCAAACAAAACGGTGCTGTAGAACGCCGACATTGGGTCATTGTTGAAAAAGGCTTATCTCTTCTTGCTCAGTCCTCTCTTCCACACGAATACTGGGAACATGTGTTCAAAACTGCAACCTAGTTCAAAACTGCAACCTACATTCATAATCGTACTATAACACCTACCCTCAAATATCAATCTCCCTATTCTATCCTCTACAACAAGACACCCGACTATGCATTCATGCGTACCTTTGGGTGCCTTTGCTATCCTTTCTTACATCCCTATCAACCTCATAAGATGGATTTTCGGTCTCTCCCTTGTGTCTTCTTAGGCTATAGCGCCTCTCACAAAGGTTACCCGTGTCTTCATCGCCCGTCATCCCGTATTTATATCTCCCGCCATGTTGTCTTCAATGAAGATGAGTATCCTTTTGCAACTCCTCAAAATCAATCTTCCCTCTCCTTACCTAACACCGCTCCCTCACTCTCTTCAACATCCCTTCTTAATCATGCGCATTCTTATATGTCCCTACCAGCTACAATAATTCCTCAACTGAAACCTCTTCCACTACATCCCCATCCACTCCCTCTACCACCCCTATCTTCCCCACCTTCCTGTCCATCCCATCAGCGTCCCACCATCAGTTCTCACGCAAAACAATCTTCTCTGCGTTTTCTACGCACAACTCCTCATACTCAACATAAAATGATCACCCGTGCCCAAACGAATTCTCTAAAACCCAAGACCTTCATAACCTCCACAGACTCACCACCAATTACTGAACCTAAAAACACCCCGCAAGCACTTAAAAATCCGTATTGGTTAAATGCAATGACACATGAGTTTAATGCTTTGATGAGAAATAAGACTTGGACTCTTGCCCCCCGTCCCACTAACACTAATGTTGTTGGCAGCAAGTGGATTTTCAGAATCAAGAGACATTCTGATGGCACCATTGAACGCTATAAAGCCCGCCTAGTTGCTAAAGGGTTTAGTCAAGAAGCAGGCGTTGATTTTTTTGAAACTTTCAGCCCTGTTATTAAACCCACAACAATTAGATTGGTTATGTCTATTGCTCTTTCTCAAGGTTTGACGATACGACAACTGGATATAAACAATGCCTTCTTAAATGGTGTATTATCAGAAGAAGTATATATGGATCAACCTCATGGCTTCGAAGATCCGTATCGTCCAAATGCTGTTGCAAATTACACAAGGCCATTTATGGCTTAAAACAAGCTCCTAGGGCCTGGTTCAATCAATTAAAACAACATCTGATCCGACATGGTTTTCGAGCCTGCCATTCGGATACATCTTTATTTGTTCACTCATCATCTACTGCCACAATATATATTTTAGTCTATGTTGATGATCTGATAATAACAGGCACAAATTCACATATCATTCAAAAGCTTATTCATCAACTACATCAAACTTTTGCACTCAAAGATCTGGGTACTCTCACTTACTTTCTTGGCGTACATATTTTCAAATCAGCTGAACGTTTACAACTTTCCCAGCATAAATACATTCAAGATCTGCTCACAAAAAATAAAATGCTTGAATCCAAGCCTGTATCAACACCATCTGATCCATCGGTTCCACTCGTGACTTGTGGTGACCCATTTCCTGATCCAAAACTCTACAGACAAACAGTTGGGTCTCTTCAGTATGCCTCAATTACAAGACCGGACATCACTTATGCAGTCAACCGAGTCTGTCAGTTCATGCATGCTCCGACTACTATCCATTGGCAAGCTGTTAAGCGTATTTTACGGTATCTGAAAGGAACCTTACATCATTGTCTTCATTTCAAGCCACACTCTGCCACCTCACTCTTAGCTTACTCAAATTCAGGATGGCTATCCGACAAAGATGACAGCAGATCTCAATATGGCTTTGCCATATTTCATGGTCCAAATTTAATTAGTTGGACTTCCCGTAAGCAAAAAGTTGTGGCCCGATCCAGTACCGAAGCTGAGTATCGTGCTCTTGCGTACACCACTGCTGAATTATTATGGATTCAACATCTTCTTCGTGATCTTCATGTTCATCTTCCAAATCCACCTATACTACTCTGTGACAATGTTGGCGCCACTTTCATGTGCAAAAATCCAGTTATTAGTACACACTTCAATCGCATTGCTCTTGACTTTCACTTTGTCAGAGAACAAGTTGATGCTGGCGCCCTTCAAATCTGTCAAGTATCCTCTCTGGATCAGTTAGCTGACATTTTTACTAAAAAATTAGGAAAAGATCGAGTTTCTCAGCTAAGGTCCAAGCTTCAAGTTCAACCTCCACTTGAGCATGCAGGGGGGGGGGGTGATAACAACTAATAAACAAATCATGAATTAGTCTTTGTAACTTGGTCAAATAGTCCTAGTCTTTAGTCTTTCTTATACACGTGTATATAGTACTAGATTATGTGGAGATATCGTTGAGTGACATCTCAATTTCTATTTGTATATAAATACATGTAAACAGATGAAATAAGATACAGAGAAATTCCAATCATATTCTTCTTTACTGTTTTTGAACATAGTCAAATCGTCATTAGCGTCAACTGAGTTCGACATCCAGTCTGAACCAATGATTGACATCGATCAACCAACAATAAAAAATCTATTCAAAATCGAAATCATCCAAAACAACTATGAATCAAATACGACCACAAAAATCAGTAATAGAAACTCAATTCGATTCTAATTTCAGATTCGTACGATTCGAGTATCGACCATCAAAGTCAAAATTTGACTTTTATTTATCTCATTCATCACATTTTTGAACCGATAATCTACGATTTGTGTTAAAATGAATAGTGACAAAAGAGAATGAATTGATGAACATCGAGAATTTAGAATGGGCTTGAATAATGGTCGATGAGCAGTAAACATATTAATTGATTGGGCTCAATCTGATTAAATGAATAGTAACATATCGGATCACATGAACATGGAAGTAAAATGATTTTGATTTTTATTTTTTAGGATTTTGATCTAAAAAAAATAATTGGATCAATCAAAGGGGTTGAAACTAATTTGATCCAATGAGGTAAATCGATCAAAAATTGAAAAACGCAAAATACGAATAGAAATCATGAATGTTTTGGAATCCATTTGAGGAGTTTCATTTTCAATGAAGGGAATTTGACTTACTAAGGTAATTAAGTATTTCAAATGTTCACATATGGGTAATATTGTTTTTTTTGTACTCATTTACCCAACTAACTTGTTTCAGCCGTTCAATAATAACCAACATTACCGGCTATTACCTGTTTTAGCCGGTAACATTGATTTAGCTCGGTTTAAAACATTACGTGGAATCTTACGTGGCCATTACACCCCTTTCTCATTTAATTAGGGTTCGTCATCGTCAGCTAACACACCTCGATTACCTTCTTCTGTGAGAAATCAATCGATACATCAAATCGACGATTAGGTCTTGGAATTGAAGTTGGAATTGAAGTCGACTGCTAGCATGGCATCCTCATCTACAGGTATGTATGTATCTGTAGATTTTCATTACAATGGATTCTTTTCGCCAAACCCATTGGTGTACATAGACCCCGTAAAAACAAATGTACGTGATGTGGATTTTGGGGGATTTACGTATAAAGAGTTTCTTTTGTGGCTTACGAAATTAACAAATGGAGAATGTGATAATGTCTACTACTGTATGAGAAAGGAAAGCTTGTGTGAGGGTATTAGAAGAATCGACAGTGATGCTGATTATTGGGAGTTTGTGGAGACTGTTTATAGTCTGGAGAGTGATAGTCTTGAGAGTGAGTTAGATGTGTACATTGACCACCGAAATGAACCAATTCTTGATTGGGCTGATAACGAGTTCTTAGAAGATGGTAAAGGGTATGAGTTGGATGAGTTGGATGAAGAGGATGACAAGGATTCTGAAGTTTCAATGAAAATGGAATATGAACATGAATGGGATGATGAAGATGAACATACTTTTGATAAAACTGTTAGAGACCCATTCTTGGACAAACTTTCAGGGCATATTAGTGATGATGATGAAGAGGAAGCAAACAATGGGAAACTTAAGGATGTTGTGTTCCCTGTCCATAATGAGAATCAAGAATGGGAGCAAATGGTGCCAGTTTTGGGTATGAAGTTTTCTAATCCATTGGAATTGAAGTTGTGTATCACCAACTATGCAGTCAAAAATGGATATGATTTATGGTATGAGAAAAGTGATCATGAAAGGTTATTGGTAAAATGTTGTAAAGGTAAGACAAATAAACAGGGTAAAGGTTGTCCTTTTAGATTATGGGCAACCTGGATGAGCAGTGAAAAATCATTCCAGATTAAATCTCTGAATGATATGCATAATTGTGCAAGAGTGTTCAAATTTGGGTCCATTGTTACCTATAAATGGATAGCAAAGCATTTCATGAATCATATACTTCAGAAACCAAAGATGAGTATAAGGAAGTTGAAAGCTAAGGTCAGCAAGAAATTTAATTTGATTGCAAGTGTTGGTCAATGCAGAAATGCAAGGAAGTATGCATTTCAGGAGATAGAGGGTACTTTGAAAGAGCATTATGCAAAAACATGGAGCTATGGAGAAGAGATAAGAAGGACTAACCCTGGATCAACAGTGAAGATGGATGTAGATGTCATGCCTGATGGAACCACATATTTCTCAAAGTTTTATGTATGTTTCAAGGGATTGAAGGATGGATGGATTGAAGGTTGTAGGAGGGTAATTGGACTAGATGGTTGCTTCCTAAAGGGCATATGCAGAGGTCAGTTGCTCTCTGCTATAGGTAGAGATGCAAATAACCATATATATCCCATTGCTTGGGCTGTTGTATCAGTGGAAAGTAAAGAAACATGGAAGTGGTTTATTAACCTTCTAATTGAGGACCTTGGAATGAGAGTTGGGCATGGACTAACCTTGATATCAGACCAACACAAAGTAATCAATTTTTATTATTTTCATCTTTATTTTAGCTTATGTTATGTTTTTGTTGTTTAAATTTTGTGTCTATTGCTAACAGGGATTACTTGAGGCTGTGAAGGAAAGGGTCCCAGCAGCAGAGCATAGGCAATGTGCTACGCACATATGTGCTAACTTCCTGAAAAGGTTTAAGGGCCAAGTGTTTAGAAAGCTTTTCTGGTATGCTGCTGCAGCTACTACCCCTGCAAAATTTGAACAACACATGAATGAAATCAAGAAATTAGAGCCACTAGCTTATGACCATTTGATGGAAAGGGACCCTAAAACTTGGAGTAAAGCATTTTTTCAGACTGATAGGGCTTGTGATGCATATGAAAATGGTATCTCTGAGAGTTTCAACTCTGTGATTGAAGTTTCTAGGAAGAGACCACTAATCACCATGTTAGAAGAAATTCGAATTTATGTGATGGAGAGGCTTTATAGACAGAAGATTAAGGGGCAATCTTGGGATTTAACCATATGTCCTACCATTAGGCTGAAGTTGTCCAAGCTTAAGGATCTTCAAAGGTAAGTGCTTAAAACTGTTTGTCCTTATATATGTTTGTCTTTAAACATGTTTGTCCTTATATATGTTTGTCTTTAAACATGTGTATATGGACAGGTTTTGGAAAGTAATACCATCTGGTTATCAACAGTATGAAGTCAGACTTTGGTATGATGCATATGTTGTGGATATTGGTAGTAGGACATGTGCCTGCAGAACTTGGCAGTTAACAGGTTACCCTTGTGTGCATGGGTATGCTTGCATTGCAAGCCTCAACAGGGATGTAGAGGAGTATGTGTCACCATGGTTTGCCACATCAATGTACCTAAACTGTTACAGGAATACCATTAACCCACTAAATGGTAGTGACATGTGGCCTCATGTAGACTACATCAGCCCATTGCCCCCTAAAAGGAGAAGGCTACCAGGAAGACCATCAACAAAAAGGAAAAGGGATCAGATTGAGAGGGAAAACCAAGGAAAAAAGCATTCAATCACAAAAAGAGGTAGTGTGATGAAATGCAGCATATGTAGGGAAAGTGGGGATAATAGAACAACCTGTCCTCAGAAACCAATTGGGGAATCATCAAATGCAAGTTCAAAGAAAAAGAAATCCAAGAAAGCTGGTATGTTTGATATATTTATTTGTATATAACTTGTATAACTTAACATATTGGGCATAACTTAACTTTTCAAGTAATACAAAACAGATAAAGTGAAGGTTGTATTTGCACATGAAGTTGATATTGACAGTGACAGTGAAGTTGAAATAGAACCTGCAAGTGATGTTGACTCTTTTGATCTTGAATTTGAAGATGATGTGCAACCTGAAGTTGAAGATGGAGTAGAACCTGAAATCCAAGATGGAGTGCAACATGAAGTTCAAGATGAAGTGCAAGCTGAAGTTGAACCTGAAAATCATCCTGAAGTTCATGATGCTAACCAAGTTGAAGTTCACCTTGCAGTTCAAGCTGAAGTTGAACCTGAAGTGCAAGTTCAAGTTGAAGATGCTAACCAAATTGTAGTTCAAGATCAAGTGGAAATACTAGCTTTTCAAGTTGTAGTGGGAAAGAGGGCAAGGAAACCTTCAGAAAGAATTACAAAACTGAAGATAAGAAAGATGTGGGAGGGAAAACAGGGTAGTAGTGATGACAATCCGTATGAGTTGGATTAACTTTTGGCTTATTGTACTGTTGTTAATGTTTTTGGCATCTTTGACTGACATCTTTTAACTTTGGAATCTTTTGGCACATCTTTTGAAAACTAGTTGGAATAGCTTAACTTTTTGCACATCTTTTGGGTGTAATGAATGTTTAACTATGTTATGTAAAACTTTTGACACATCTTTTGAAGTCAATGTTCCCTGGAATGTCTATAATATATTACCATCTTTTGCACATCTTTCTAATACCATTAGTATTATTTATAATTTATTACCAACTTTTAGAATATCAACTGTAATCACAATTCCTTTACAGTGTAATCATAATTCCATTACATTGTTTGAACAATTCAATTCCAATGATTCACAATAACATTACAAGTTTTGTACACTACCATTCCAATGATTCAATTACCATCTTTTGCACATCTTTCTAATATCATTTGTATTATTTATAATTTATTACCATCTTTTAGAATATCAACTGTAATCACAGTTCCTTTACAATGTAATCACAATTCCATTACATTGTTTGAACAATTCAATTCCAGTGATTAACAATAACATTACAAGTTTTGTATACTACCATTCCAATGATTCAATTCCAATGATTCAATTACAATGATTCAATTCCATAACAATGTTTATTACTATCTTTTATACTACCAAGTTTAATACCCATTCCATTACAATGTACTATTCCATTCCAATGATAGAATATAACCTTTTTCATTGAAAACATCACAAAAGCATACATAATTTAGTCATACTACATCATAATACATAATTTAAAACAACATTTTGACATACAAGAGAAACAAGAAAATTAATGCAAGTCTATGGGTAAACAATTTCCAGTTGACTTTGTCAAGTTCTTGTTTATTCCTGTTCTTCTCTTCTTCAATCTTCATCCTACATATGCTGATTTCATTCTCCAAGGTACAAATTTTCAAGGTAAGATTGCAGCTTTCTTCTGCTTTCATCCTGTAATGCCCTCTTCCATCTTTCCTCCCTTCATCCTCATCCAACCATTGCCAAAATTTACAGCTTGGACTTTTTCCATTCTTCAAGAAATTTATAAGAACATGTTAAATTGAAGGATGAAGAAGAAGTAAAAAATATGAATTACCAGTGAGTTTTGACAAACTCTGAATTTCCTTCCAGGATTGTCTGGGGTTCTTGATGTCTTCACACGAGATGGCAAATCGCAATCACATGGATGATCCGGTTGTAATTCGTCTTGTCGTTTGGAAGAAAAGGATGAGGAAGAAGATGCCATCGATCGATCTAGGGTTTTAATTAATAAGCTGTCGTATCTCACCCTCTTATAATGTAAACACTTCTCAATGCCACGTAGGTGATGAGTATTGTAGCGTACAAGCCACGTAGATGCCACATCACCCAAAACTTACAATAGCCGGTAATGTTGGTTATTTTTGAACGGCTGGAACAAGTTTGTTGGGTAAATGAGTACAAAAAAAACAATATTACCCATATGTGAACATTTGAAATACTTAATTACCTTAGTAAGTCAAATTCCCTTCAATGAACGAATCAAATTTGAAGATCTTGATTCTTTTGTTTGAACAAGAAAATCTCCAATTTGAACATTGTACCACTCATTATGCGTGTTGTACAACTCGTTCTTCGTATTCTTCATCAAACCAAGAACACCTTCATAAGAAACACCAACACTTTTGAGTTTTGACTTCAAATTCAATGCAACACTTGGAGATTGTTGCTTTGGAACCCAAATTTGTTTCACAGATTTCGGATTCACAACAACATTTGATGATTTTTGTGAATAAACCCGCTTGTTCTTCTGTTTAATCTTGTTCTTCTTTTTCTTTCTCATCTTTTTGCATTTTGAAGACTTGATTTCATGAACAAACCCACTTCCCACAACTTCAACTTTATGAGTTTGAATCAAATCTTTTGGAGTTTGATACTTGTGATTTTCTTGGATCACCGACTTCCGATAAGGAATCATTACTTCAAACGAATCACAAGAACACAAAATGTCATCGGTTTGAACTCCAATTGAGCAAAAAACATTTTCATCATGAGAATCAACTTGAACTCCTTTTTCTTGAACATCAAGAACATCACATTGAACTCCATTGTCAAGAACGTCAACAAACTTAAGAGCACGAAGATCATTTGGGTTTTCAATTAGAGAAATGCATTTCTTATTAAAAAAATCTCTTTATTCTCCTTCCTTTTGATTTCTACTACGGACTAATATGGACAAGGCAATTTTATTCAACCATACAATCTTAGAAAGTGGTTGAAAAATCAAGCTTCCATTATCATCCTTCAAATCTCCATAAGAAACCATATTACCCCATGAAATCAATTTTCTTAACACCAACCCATAAAATTGATCTTCATTGACTTTGTATTTGATATCTTCAACAATCAAAATCCAAGAATCATATGACAAATCCACCATGATCACAAAACCTTGAAAATTTCTAGAGAGAGAAAGTGATTTTGAATGGGTTTTCTAGAGAGAGAAAGTAAAAATCACTTGAATTCTAGTGAAGAAAATCAAATTATGAATAGAATCAAAGATGAATTCGATTTCTAGAATCCAAACTCTCAATAACACGGACATCAAAAATCAAAATGAAGAATCACCAATTCTTGATGAAAATCCAGAACACCTGCTCTGATACCAATTGTAGTTGTGTTGATTATGATGGCATGTGCGGAATAAGAAAAGATCTAGTGAATCATCATGTAAACTCAAGAACACATGGAGTAAATAAATCCGTGTAAGCTCATATTAGATCTAGAAAGGATATACAAATGAGTTTGTACAAATTTCTCTCTCTAGTCTAACACTCCAAAATGATCATTTTAAATATGAGTGTCACTCACTTCCTATTTATAGGAAAGACAACTCATTTACACATCAATAAGGGTAAAGCACAAATACATCCAAGAGTGACTTTGCACCCTAACATTTTCAGTATGGTGACATTGTGAGGCAGACCTGCTGCCAGTTCTGGTGCTAGATAGGGCTTGGGCTCATGATTTAGATCCAAGTAGCTAGGTGATCAGACAAGGGAGTTCATATCGTCTGAGATTACTCGTTGCATTCTTGAGTAGAGTCTTGTGATCTTTGGCACAGTCAAGGAGGGCATTCTGGATGAGCGGTTGAGCTCGTTTCGTTCTGAGGTGGTGGCACTAGTGGGAGCACGTTATTTGACATTCAGGGAGTTCTGGGCATGTGGGGCTCCATACTACCATGGGGAAAAGGACCCGATAGCGAGCCGGGGGTGGTTAGCGGATGTTGCTAACGCCTTCTGCACCTGCAGTTGCCCCTAATGAGGCAAAGGTTAGGCTTGCCTCCTGTCTTTTGATGGAAAGGTAACAAGACTAGTGGGAGGAGGTAGGATGTGCGGTGGGTGATGATATTGTTCATACGATGTCATGGGATGGATTCTCGACCGGGTTTCGAGCTGAGTTTGCACAAGTGATTGAGGTGCATCAGTTGGCACGAGAGTTTCAGGATCTCCGCCAGACTGCGAAGACGATGGCTGAGATCACTGCGATGTTTTGTGAGAGGGCGCTTCTGTTTCCACAGTATGTGGCGAATAAGGAGGTGAAGAATTCCCGATATCATGAGATGTTGAGGAGTGACATTCGACAGTTTTTGAGCAGATCCAACTGCAAGATGCTGGAGGATATGATAGCGCGAGCTAGGAGAGGGAGATTGAACTGGAGATGGAGAATAAAAGGAAGCCAGATTCAATGCCGAGTGCTGAGATTTCGGGCAAGAAGCCCAAGGTATCTGGTTCTAGATCGAGATGCCATTAGGGCTGGAGCCGCTATGGCAAGTGCGGCAAGGCGCACGTGGGACCGTGTAGGGTTGGTGGTTCTGGCTGCTTCAGGTGCGGTCGGACGGGTCATTATAACAAGAATTATACTGCTACCACCACCCGGGATCTGATATGATTTTCTTTCATTGCAATCAGAGGGGCCACAAGAAAAAACATTTTCCGAGTTTGGCTACAGTAGGACCGGTGTCAGCACCCACTCCTACAACTCTTCGGATTACTGACGACCGCCAGAGCCGGGCAGACGCGCTTGTGGTGAAAACCATGCTTTTCAGTTGACTGTCGAGGAGGCACGTGCAGCTTCCAACGTGGTGACGGGTATGTATCTTCTCCTTATCTATTTATTCATATTTGCTTGCTTATGTTTATGTGTTTTATTTTAGGATCGTTCCTTATAAATGGTATTTCTACCGAATTCTTTTGCTTCCGGATGTTTATCTTCTTGAATCACCATGCTCACATCATGAGCCTTTGCTTCTTACGTCGTGAGTACGACTTTTTGCTGAATTTTTCATCTCTTAAGCTTTTAACCTCCAAAGTTCCGGTTCTTGTCACTTTCAGTCCTTATTCTTCAAAATCACTTCTTTTGGATGCAAAATACAATTTAATCCTATAAGTATCATTTATTTATGCTAATAACCAAATTATTAGTCAAAATGTATTCAAATATTGCCTAAAAGTATGTATAAATGTGGCAATATCAGTATGAATTGGAGCTTGCAGTCGAAAGCTTTTCGATGTGAACCTGCTTCTTGTTCGAAAGATCTTGAATTTGATTTCGACCGGTTTGTTTGTGTACTGGGAAAACCTTATGGCCGAATGTGTTTGCTTGGGGTCATAATCGAATTCGATTGTGTGTGCTATGTGGTTCGCATATCTGAACGAATTGGTGTTTTGAGTTGTTCGAATAGAGAATCTTACTTTCGAATGTGTTGATATTTACTTGGAGTCGAACACACATTCGACTATGTGTTCCTTGGATTAGTTTGAGTGGTGCGCTGAAATTTCGACTGATATATGTTGAGTCCATTCGTTCGCATCCTGGTATCAAATTGGGGAAGATAAACACAACATTTCGATTCGAGCCCTTAATCTTTCAGCATATTGGCATTTTCTACCTAATTTCGAATTGGAGTAATTTTCTGTCAATAATGATGATTTTTCATTTCGAATCACTGAAGTTTCAGAATTTTGACAATTTCCGCCTAATTTCGTCTTAGGGGAAAAATTCTATAAAGTGGGAAAATATTTCGAATGTAGTACCTGAAGTTGATGCGAATGGATACTTTACGCCTAATTTCACATTTGGGGTAAAGTTTTGCATTTAAAGCTGATTTAGCACAATGAGTCCCTGCAGAATTTGTGAACTTGTCAGTTTATGTCACACCCCCAAATCAAGGATGGCGGAAACGTCCGGGGGTGGAGGACTTCATGTATAGTATCACAACAACGAGTAGAATAGTGCTCAAAGTAAATACAACCATCATAAATATAATTGAAAAGGTTACACCATAGTATATGTTTACATGTTTCAAAATCAATTACATTATGATGACAAAATGAACTGTTTGACGATTTAACGTCCCTTCCTCAAAATGCTGTTGGTTTCCTATTTCACTGATTTCCTGAGAATACAAGTAGTTTTGAAAAGTGTTAACAATTAAGTTGGTGAGTTCATAAGAGTTTTGTTTGAGGAAAAATCTATTTTCCTTGTAAAAACGATAGAGTATGATTCCAGAAAAATCCAATATTTTCTTTGTTAAGTGTGAAATGAATGCTCCTATGTTATGCAATAATGAACCCTAGAAAGACCCATAGATTCCTTCTATAATCACCCAGTGTATATAAGTTATATAAAAATTAAGTTAAATAAACCATCGAATATAATGGGTCTGTCCTAGGTCCATAACGAAACAAGGAACAGGAAGTAAGGCGGGCCCACCAATTCTAAGTCGATTGTGACTAGATTCTTATATAACTCTAGCATATACACTTAGCAATTATAGCTGAAGTCTAACAAATCTAGATGAAATGTAGTTATAATAGAAATATGTTTCCAAAGAAAATCCAATATTTTCCTTATAAAAGTTTTGTAGTCTTAAATGTCAAGACCGAAATGTACAAGTATTTTTCCATACTTAAAGTAATTCATGCAAGTTTAAATCGTAGTCTTAAATGTCAAGACTGAAATGTACAAGTTTTTTTCCATACTTAAAGTAATTCATGCAAGTTTAAATAAACATAAACTCGTTTAATTTAGAATTAAAACCCGTAAATATTATGTTTTGTTAATACCCCATGTAAGATATTATAACCATGCTATGACTCAGTCAGCCTCGTAATACGACATTGTGACAACCCGAAATTTATTCCGTCATTTTTAACCCCTTCTTCTGTTAATAAGCCTCGTTTTATTTAACTGTCCGTTAACTTTTGGACTGGTTAAATTATGTGGGACTTTTATAATGACTCAGTAAGGGTTGAAACAAATTAGAAACACCCACAAAATGCCCTTAAAAATGTTTAGTTTCAACCAAGTCAAAATTTGACCGTTTAATCGGGTGCGACCAAAAAGCCCCGTTTAACAGCAGTATCAGGTAGATTTCCACTGAGCCCCAACTCAAACCCCTATATAAGGGAGAGTGGAGTCCATTTGAGACATTTTCACTCTCTCTCTCTCTACACTCTCTCTCTACAAATTATTTTCGAGCCAAAATCATCCGTTTCGAGCCCCAAACGAGTAAGCACTCTACCCTAACTTGTTGTATAGCTTAGCTAGCATGCAAATTCGTGTTTAAAACATCAAATAGGGGTAAATTCATGTGTTTACGGCCCAAGAACACTCTTGGACCGTGAACACCCTTAAGTGGGGTTTTTAAGCCCCAAAACCCCTCCAAACTACCCCTAAGGCTTAGATATGAATTGTGGACTTACACGTTCGAGCTTAGAACACCAAAACCTTATGATATGGAGAGTAAACATGAGTTTACGGCCCAAGAACACTCTTGGACCGTAAACCCCTCTTCATAGGCCGTAAACACCTTTTAAGGTGTTAGAAATGCCCTCAAACACCTCCTATGGCCTTGGAAAATGTTTAGAAGCAACCCCCACTGAAGTAAAGGCTTTAAACATCAATTAAACCAAGGAAATAGGAGTTTACGGCCATAAACCCCCATAGAATTGGTCCATGGGCCGTAAACTCCCATTAAGTGCCCAAATGATGCCCTAACACCCCCATTTGACTTGGAAAAATGCATAGAACTTTATTTCCCACCATTTAAGACCTTAAAACACAAAAGAGATGAGCACATGAGAGCTTACGGCTGTAAACTCCTTGTTTAGGGTCGTAAGCTCCCTAAAATGGTGCATTTGAGGCCTTAAACCCTTTTATAAATCCTAAATTTGAGCCTAGCATAATTCCACAAGTGATATAAGACCTTTTAGCATCCTAGAACACCCTCACCATGAGTTTACGACCGTAAACTCATGGGGAGTTAGTCCCAGGGCCGTGAACTCTATAAAGAGTTTACTCTTGAAGAGTAAACTCCCTATCTAAGCCATACACACCCTTAAATATTACCCGGGACACCCATAGCACTTAACCAAAGTGTTTTCCGCACTTTAGGCTGCGTATACGTGTTTAATTAGTATTATATTTTCTAATTGTATGTAAACATATGTTATCATATGTTTAATAGGTCACTAAGTGTGTTCAAGTCTTTACTTGACACCGAGCACCCAACCGGCACCTTCGTCGAATCCACTTACATCAGGTGAGTTCAGACCCCTGAATTAACCTTTTAAATGTTTTTACATGCTTTTATGGGGGGCGGGGGGGAGGGAATACAAGTTAAACATGCCAGTTATAATATCAATCACATGTGATTGATAACCCACATGCACAAGGATTTATTACATTGTCAACTGTTTTACCAAGAATGATACTGTAAATGGTTTTATAAAATGTTTTTACTTGTTCAAAGCTCTTCTCAAATTGTCTCTCGCGCTGTATGTTTTATTTCAAATTCCGCTACAACAGCATTTTAAACAAAGGTTTTCTTTACCTAAAATGTTTTATCAAAGTTTCATTTAAAATTTATTTTACAAAAGAGTACCAAGACGTGATTTTCTCAAGTATAAAAGTTTTCCCAAGTTTTTCATCAAAGTTTTCTTCCATGTTTTTATACTCCTACTTTGTTAGATACTACTGCTTCGTTATACTTCCTCATAGTTAATGCTATTACTTTGTTAACACTTTTACTTCGTGATACACTTTTACTTCACAATACGCTTATACTTCACGATACGCTTATACTTCACGACACGCTTATACTTCACGATACGCTTCTACTTCACGATATGCTTCTACTTGTTAACACTTATACTTTGTGAAACACTTCTACTTCGTTAAACACTTAAACTTCGTTAAATTCTTCTACTTAGTTAAATGTATGTTTGTGCTTGTATAAGTTATATAAATAATGTTTAAACGACTTAGGAAGACTAGTTTGCCCTATTTCCTTTTCTTCGTTAAGATGTGGTCTGGTGGGATCGGATGTCCGTCCGAAGGTCGTTTGATCATTAGTTATATATTGTGTATACAAGCATAGACATATAGGTTTACATTAGTTAGTTCAGTTGTGAGTCTCCATCATTAGTCCAGTAGTTTACATTAGATCTCACTACACGAGATACATCTTCAGTACAGGGCCTTCTCCGTTGTCAAGTTGGTAACCAAAGTCTCTTGTAGGGAGAGCGGACATTGTGTGTATAGCTATACGGGATTGACACCCCCGCACCCTGACTGCTAGCTACAGTCCACGACCTACCAAGCCAAGGGGTGACAAATGTCATATTCATACCGATGCTTGCAGGGCGTCAAGTTCTCTAGTGTCTATCAGTATGGTCACGAGTATCTCGGGGTTACCTTATAATTCTTGGCCTTAAGGTAACGGGTTTAACACTGTATTCACTGTATTTAGACCTTGCTAGACGTATCATTCATTTGATACTGTCTGGGGTCTGTGTTCACTATTTTTAGACCTTGCTAGATGTATCTTTCATTTGATATTGTTTGGGGTCTGTGTCTCCCTTTTTGTTAGACTAAGCTAGGCGTACCGTTCATTCGATACTCCCCTGGAGTCTATGATTTCTTTTGCCTTAGTCAGCAGTCTTCATTGCTGAGGCATATGTTATTTTCCCTGATATTCTCCTACTTTCTTTCAAAATCAATACCACATTTTGATAATGATAGTGTTAAGGAAAAATTACTTTTTACCACATAACTCCGTCCAGTCTTGGTAGACGACTACTTTTAATTAGAAAATATAGGATTTTCTGGAAAGGACTCTAATTCACTGTATACTTTAAAACTACTACTTATATAAAGTTATTTGGATAAAATGACACTAAATACTTATGAACTCACCAGCATTTATAAAAATGCTGATACTCGCTTTCAAGTAACTTGTATTCTTAGGTCAACTTTAGACAGGTACATTCCAGGAGCTTTTGGATGAAGAAAGTTTAGTACCAAGTTGCACCTATATTATTACTTGTATTATTTTGAAGTTCTATGTAATGTAAACCGTGTAAAACTATTACTATTAATGCAATGGTTGTTGTACTTTGATTACTATACTGCATATGTTGTGATACTTGATATGACGTCATCCACCCCAGAACGTTTCTGCCATTCCGGTTTTGGGGTGTGACAGACGTTCTTCAGGCGTCGCAAGTTAAATACACTTGTCACCCCAGACCTTCCGGTCTAGCTGTTACATGCAGCTCAGGTGTGGGTTTGTCAGACCCAATATAGATCTATATATAACTATCACGCTCTCTCTACAACAGACTCTGGTTACAATTTACAGGACTTTAGATTTCATTACTTTGGAAGTAACGTGAAGCGAATGTCTCACAAATTTATTCATTAACAGATTTATGTGAACCAAACTGAAAACCTTTGGTAAATGAGTTTGAAATGTAAATGAAACATAAACTATACCTATTATAGTTTATCCAAAACATTTGGAATGTAAAAGAACCCCTTTTATGAAAATACGTTAGTGCTATGAATCCATAAACTATTACTATTATGTAGTATATGAAAAACCCATTTGTTTTGAGAGTAAAACCTTTCTCATGTAGTAAAAATCCATAAACTATGCTTATTATAGTTTATTATATGTGTTCGAAATGAATGAAGAATCCTTATCATGAATGACTAAATTTCAGTTTATGATGATAAAATAACAAGAAAATACATTCAATATTTAGAACTTATTGTTATACACTTTGCTCAACATACTACAAAGTGTTCTGCAAGTTGTAAGTTGTTAACTAGTTTTTAACCTTTCTACACTGTTTTTAGAAAAATCATAGCAAGATCATACGAAGTCGAAAACTGAATCCGTAAATTATGAGATTTCGTAAAATTTGTCTAGTTTATTCATAATTTTTATTATAATTTTTAGAAGACTTTAACTTGTATTAAAATGTTTATATTCACAGACTGGTCCGAATTCATTTCTGAAATAATAGGAAGTTTTGTAAAAATCACCATAAATCGTAGAAAAATCGTATGGAGATGTGAAAGTAGTCATTTTAAAGGTATGAACCTAAAATATTTTCATATTAAACAGTTGTGAAAGATATTAAGTTTAAGATAGTCAAAACAGTCCGTGAATAAGACTCAAGTTTTCTGATGAAAGCTGTTGTTTGAGTTTAGTTAAGTTTTTGGTATTTTAACTTGTATTCCCCCCTAAAACTTGAAGAAAACATGAAAATTTAGGGGTATGAACTCGCCTTGAGTGATTTCAGTTGATGGATGATGAAGAAAAGAAGTGTTCAACTCAATAACACTTAGAAGATGCTTGATGATTCGAAGATCTAAGAACAAATATGATGATATTTGTGTAAGGAACTCATGATTTGAGTGAAGAAGTGTAAGGAAATCAAGTGTGGGAAGAGATTTACTTACCAAGGTGTATGAGAAGCCTTAGAACTCCCGGAGAATTCGAGAATTTGGAGAGGAGAGTGAGAGAGAAAAGTGTTTGTTCTTTGGTGAAAAGTGAGTGAAATGGGAGGAGAGAAAAGAATTTCTCCAGATTTTGTTCAAGATTATGGCTGAAAAAGAGTGTAAAAAGGACAATGATTGACTAGGTATGGGTGAATAGTGACTAGGGATGGTCATGGAGTGGGTATGGGAGGTAACTTGTGTCCTTGCCCAAAGGATAAGTCAACACTCCACCTAAATATCTCACATATTAGATCTTTATTCTTAAATAAAGATTTCCCTAAAAATGTGCTTAATTTATGATCTTGGAAGTTTAAAAATATTAAAATATGGATTTATACAAAAATCCCGTGCGAAAATCATCGAAAACGGGCTTAAAACGAAGTCGTGGTCGAAAACCGGGAAAAAGAGTGAAAATTAGAGATCAGACCGAAGGTTCGGTCTCAGGAGCATAGAACCGAAGGGAAGGATCGGTTTATGGTTTAGAAATTAGAACTGAGAGGAGTGCTCGGCTGAGGGAAGTTTCGGTTGCAATGGTCAGGACTGAAGGTGAGTTTGTCAGAAGCGAATCTTGTCAGACGAGGAGGAACCGAGAGCAAGATGGACCGAACCCGAAGGTGACTTCGGTTCTTAAGAGGCTTCGATCCAGGAGGCTTCTTAAGGTTTTGCTTCTTAGGGTTTTGCCTCTAAGAGGTTCGGCTCTAAGAGGGTTCGACTCCTTAAGAGGGTTCGGCTCCTTAAGGCTGTTTTTCGCATAAACTTACGTTTTCGAGCGGTTTTCGACTAAATTAAGGGTTGGGATGCCCCAAGTGATTATAAAAAGTTGAGAGAGATTTGGGAGATATTTCACACACTTGGATAGATTTCTCATACAGAGAGAGATTTAGAAGAGATTTCACATTCTTGGAGAGATTTCTCATACAGAGAGAGATTTAAGACAAATTTCACACACTTGGAGAGATTTCTCATACAGAGAGAGATTTGGGAGAGATTTCACATTCTTGGAGAGATTTCTCATACAAAGAGATATTTGGGAGAGATTTCACATTCTTGGAGAAATTTCTCATACATAGAGAGATTTTAAATAGAGAGATAGAGTGAAAGAGGTTGAGAGAGATTTCGTTTGCGACCTTTTTAAGTGTTTGGCTTTGTAATACAAGGCTTGTACATCCCGTTAAGTCTCGTACGCCCCGAGGGGTATGGAATAATGTTTTATCGCGTATTTTCATCACTTGCCCTAATTAGGGTTTAGAATTTCCGAACACGTGAAAACTCTAGGTGGTACTTTGTATTAAGATTGCGAGTTGGACAATAAGAAACATAATGGAAACCCTAATATACAAGGGTTAGATGAGTTGGCCGGTTTGACTTGTTGACTTTATTTAACTTTGACTTGACCGAAAATTGACGGTTGTCACAGTTTATACCCAATTTTCAAATTTCTTGCAACTCTCACCCAAAAGTCAAAATTTTCACAAAATTTGGAAAATTTTCTCAGCTTTTCGTGATTGTTTTTCGTGCAAGATTTTCATGGTTGCATTTTTGGCACACATCGAGGGGGAGTCTCGTCACGTTTATTCCTCGAGTAATTCCCATCCTTTGTGGGTTTTATAAGCATTTGTTGATTATAAAAAGAAGGAGAATGTAGAAATAGCTATTCGAAGCTTCTCGGGTATTCCTTTTCATGGTGGATTTGAAGACCAGTGTTACTTCGAGGCGAAGTTGGTCTTGATCGCGTGCAAATTCGTTTGGAAATTGAAGTTGAGACTCTAATCCTAACTTTGAGGGGGAGAATGTTAGGTTGCAAAGTTCTCCTTGGTTGTGACTTACCCTCTTGTGATGTGTAATGGGTTTAGCCTTTCCTATAAATAGGAAGTGAGTGGCTCCCATTTTATGTAAGACCCATTTTGGAGAGATTTGACTAGTGAGAGAATTATTGAAAGACCCACTTTGTAATAGTTTACTATATCTAATGAGAGCTTAAACATATTTTATTTACTCTTGGTGTTCTTGATGATTGATTGATTCACTTGATCCTTACTATTTTGCACATGTCATCATAATCCGGGCCACTACAAAACTAAACACTAAGAGAGGGAGAAAGAGGATAACTTGGTTTAATGTAGACAAAACAGCAAAAATGGTCCCTGTGGTATACAGTTTTTCTGATGTTTGGTCCAAACCTCGACTTTTTTGGGTTGTTGGTCCTTTTGAGCTAATTTTTATGTGGAAATGGTCCCTCCCCAAATTAAAAAGACTAAAATACCGTTAATATATTTATTTTTCATTTTTCATTATATTTTTTTTAAACTATTTTATAATTAATAAATGAATACAAAAAATTGCTCTCTCTCTCTCTCTCTCTCTCTCTATATATATATATATATATATATATATATATATATATATATATATATATATATATATATATATATGTATATGTGTGCGCGCGCAGTAGACATAAGAACAAAATTAACATCACCCACCTCTATTGTTGTGTTCTTCACCTTACCCACAATTCATTTTCTATTGTCTTAATTTCTTCCCCAATCCAAATCTCATCAGATGAGATGAACTAACCAAATTACTTATGGGGTTCTTCGTAAAACCCATCAACCAATCACAAATCTAACCAAATTGTTAATTCTTCTAATTCGTCCTCTCCACAATCGACCCAATAAAATTGATATCTACAAACAAAATATGAACAACTGATCGATACAAAACTATGTTTAAAGTCGATCCATAGAAAATTTCTCAAATCTAATAAGAAAAACATAGGTAAAATCAAAGATTACATTTGGGTTTAAAGTCTCCCTACCGAAAGGTCTGAATCTCGATATCTCCAATATGATCTTCAATTTTCCTCATCTAACTCATTCCAGCAAACAAATCGTTCCCACTCTCCCCCGAAAAGTTGTTAATCGATAAACAAATACTCTAAAATAGTTGTTCGAATGCTTGATATCTCAACCAAAATGTCTATGTCTGTTGTCCCTGTTAAACCCATATTCTCGAGCTGTAGCCCTAACACACTCAGATGATTTCCAGCGGGAATCATGGAGAGATCGACATATGTTTACAGAGACGAACTTTCATGATTTGTGGATCTCTGAGGTATACATGAGAAGAAAACACACAAAAGGTGTGTGTAGCTCGCTTCTGCTCTAGTTTGCCAATTTTTGCTTTGTTTTATCCATGACGCAATTTGATGCAACGATTGAAACCCAAAACATGATTCACCCTATGTACAAACCAGTGTTCTCACCCCTATATTTTTTTTCGGCTGTCGGAGGTGGGAGGCGATCGATTGAATTCTAGACTGCAAGAAGGGAGAAGGGCATATGGTGGTCTGGGTTTTTAAGGGAAAAAATTGAAAGGGAAGTATCCATCAGCCTTGCTCTTGGAGAGAGAGAGAGAGAGAGAGAGAGAGAGAGAGAGAGAGAGAGAGAGAGAGAGAGAGAGAGAGAGAGAGAGAGAGAGAGAGAGAGAGAGAGAGAGAGAGAGAGAGAGAGAGAGAGAGAGAGAGAGAGAGAGAGAGAGATGAGAGAGAGAGAGAGAGAGAGAGAGAGAGAGAGAGAGAGAGAGATTTTATGTATTTATTTACTAATTATAAAATAGTTAAAAAAAGAAAGAAAAAAAATGAAAAATAAATATATTAACAATATTATAGTCTTTTCAATTTGGTGAACGACATTTTCCACATACAAATTAACTTAAAAGGACCACCAATTTAAATACAAATTAACTTAAAAGGACCACCAATTCAAAAAATCAGAAATTTAGAACCAAAACTAAAAAAAAAATGTATAGGACCATTTTTAAAGTTTTGTCTTAAATATATATAATAATGTTTTTTTGGAGACTAAATACGCATAAAAAAAATACTAATGGGTACAGTTCAAATTGGGATGGGTTAGGTATCTAGCCTTATTATTTTCTTTTCTCACACACAGTCACAGCACAACAAGCTCTTCACTTTCTTCTCCTGGTCGTTGCCAATCATTGTTCAAGGTCAACGTTCATCTACTACCCTCGCCGTTCTTCTGTCTCACGTCGCCATTCGTACATCGCCTTACTCCATCTTCTCAGGGTTCATCACTGCTGTTGCTATCCTTCATTTCTCCATTCATCCATCTCATCACAGGTAAGTTTATCGTTGTTTGTTTCCCGATAGTTAGTCATTGCTCATAAGTGACTTTGTTTGGTTGGGTTTAAATATCTACATCCTGTGTTGCTTCTGCCTCCGATAGCGATCCAAACTAGTCCCTTGGAAAGATGAATCATTTTACTGCTATTGTTTATTTTAGAATTTATGTGACCTTTGTACACCAAATCATCCCCAAATATGGGGTCTGTGTTTCTTGTAATGGAGTATTGATTTGGGGTTTGATAAAGTATAAAATCTTCTTCAAATTAGCGACATTATTAGATGCAATATTATTCAGCTCTTCCAAAGACTTCAATTTTAATTCTATAAGAGCCTTAATGATTTTTCTTGGCAGTTGTGGTCGACCACAAACACAGAGTTCTCTTTCATGGACAATTTTGATAAATACAGACTTACATTTGAAGACATAAGAAACGCCACCAACGACTTTGGTTCTGGCAACTTCATTGCTGAAGGTGGATTTGGGAAGGTCTATAAAGGAGAATTCATCGACTCTAAGGGTGTCACCATGGGTGCTGTAAAGCGTTTGGATCGCTCAATAAATCACGCAGATATCACATTTGGAACAGAGATCATGTTGCTTTCCAGTTTTAGACATGAAAACATCATCTCACTCATAGGATTTTGTGATGATGGGAAAGAAAAGATCATTGTATATGAATATGCATTTAACAAAAGCCTTGATTTTCATCTACATAAACCCAGCCTCACATGGATTCAACGTCTCAAGATATGTCTTGGGGCTGCACGTGGCTTGCAATACCTTCATGATCCCAAGGGGACACAACAAAGAGTATTGCACCGTGATATTAAAAGTGCCAACATCTTGCTAGACAAAGATTGGAATGCCAAAATTGCTGATTTTGGCCTATCCAGACAAGGCCCTGCAAATCAACAACACACATTCCTTTTCTCTACTGCTAAAGGCACTCTTGGCTATTGTGATCCTGACTATATAGATAAGAACGAATTAACGAAAGAGTCAGATGTGTACTCTTTTGGCGTTGTATTGTTTGAAGTTTTGTGCTCAAGGCCTTGTGTTGATTTAAAATATAACGATGTGCGAAAAAACCTTGGGGTCTTGGTAACGTGTTATACAGAAAAAAATATAGATGATATTATTGATGCTAAGCTAAAGCAACAAATGGAACCGAATTCTTTTGATACATTTGTAAAACTGGCGTATCAATGTTTGGAAAAGGATCGGTCACATCGCCCGCCTATGGCTTTGGTTGTGAAAAGGCTTGCAACTGCTCTCAAACATCAAGTACGTTGCTTTTTCCTATCTATTGAATTTTTTTTTAATAAGTACCTTAACCTTTTTTCATTATTAAAGAAAATTGAAATAGAAAGATTTCATTATAATCTTTCCATAGTTAATTTGTTACTAACAGTTTAAATTTGAGACGTTAACTTTTATATTACACACATACAATATATGCAAACACACACACACACACATACATACATATAGTCTCTAAAAGTAGAATTTTACACGGTTTATGTATTCATGCAAAATGACGATTATAATTTTTTTTTTCTCAGGAGGATTTCGAGGCTAAACGTCAAAAAGCAAAGAGGAGAAACGTAGTTTTACGTAACATACTGTTAAAAGAATTGGATAATCCTCTTGGATTTTCAAAAAATATGTCCACCAGGAGGAAGAGACTCGCTTATTCTGTACACAACAACAGGGGACAACACCAACCAACAATCGTTCAAAGATTGCTTGCGCATTCGATTTTTACTCAAAGATTTTAATGTTTTATACCAAGAAAGAGATGTATCGATCCACTGGGATTACAAAGAAGAATTATGGCGGATTTTGGGCACAAAAGTCGCACTTCCAAGGCTGTTTATAAAAGGTAGGTACATTGGAGGAGCAGAGGAAGTTTTACAGTTGCATGAGCAAGGGAAGTTCCAGCCACTTCTGGATGGAATACCACAAGTTATATCGGAAGGGAAATGAACCACACAATAGCTAGAAGGTGGATTCTAGTAGGAGAGGGTTGCTAATGAGATGTATAAAATGTAGTATGTCTGATTGCCAAGATTCCTTGTTAGTTGTAAGCTATTGACAAAATTGCAAAAATGGTCCTTGTGGTTGGTAAAATCATGTGGTGGAGGCTGAAAATGAGACAAAATTGCAAAAATGGTCCTTGTTGGTAAAATCATATGGTGGAGGCTGAAAACGAGACAAAATTGCAAAAATGGTCTTTGTTGGTAAAATCATGTGGTGGAGGCTGAAAATGAGACAAAATTGCAAAAATGGTCCTTGTTGGTAAAATCATATGGTGGAGGCTGAAAACGAGACAAAATTGCAAAAATGGTCTTTGTTGGTAAAATCATGTGGTGGAGGCTGAAAACGAGTGTTTTGACAATGATTGTTGAAAATGTTTTAGGTTTAGGTGGTGCTCATGGTCTTTTTTAATTTAATAAAACCATTTAAAATAAATGAAAAAAATAAAAAACCAAATACAAGAGGCATAATCGTCTTTTTAAGTGTATAGGGACCAAAATTACTAAAAAGATTCAAAATAGGGCCATCAATGCATCATCAAACTTTTTTGGACCAAAAAATCAGAAATTTGTCAACCACAAGGACCGTTTTTGTAATTTTGTCTATGCTATTTATAAAACTATTATCAAATGTAAGAACAAGTGAACATATTTTAGAAAGCATATATGGTATTAGATCTTTAACATCAAAAAAAGGGCAAGGATACGATATATTAAAGTGATGTGGAAACGACTGTGTCCAGGTATAGTCTAGACGCTTTTCATTTGTAACGACCTGTAAGAGTAAATTTCATGTTTGGTCCCTGTAGTTTGTTGATTGTAACACCTTTTGTCCAAAAGATTTGCACTCATGGTTCCTACTTCGTACTTTGGTTGCAGCTTTGGTCCTCCACTGCAACTGCCGTTAAGTGGAACCATTAAGTGCCTTCATGTCCATGGAGAGTATTTTCGTCTTTTAGTTATTTCCGTTGAGAGAGAATTTTAATGTTTTGGATGAGATTGGAGCTGAAAAAATCAACTTTTGCTTGGGAAAAATTTGCAAAACCCGGAATACGCTTGCAACACTAGAAAATAGAGAAAGGGAAAATGACAGTTTTACCCTCGAGGAGGGTTAATGGATTCATGTAATGATTATTAGGGGCAATAGACCGGACCTATTACAAAGGTTTGGATTAGGGACCAAGGGTGCAACAAAGGAATCTCATGGACTAAAGGTGTTATAATCAACAAACCATAGGGACCCAACATGTGATTTACTCTTACAATAGCAAACTAGACATTAAGAATTTCTTAAGATTGGCGGACTTAAATCCGTATAAGGTTAAAAACATAAAGATATTGAGATATAATGCGTATAAAACATCTTGTATCAGGTAAGTTTCTGTTTGAAATTATTCCCGAGAGAAATTCTTGCCATGATATATATGGAAATAGCAACCAACTTTCAAATATAATCAAGTACATAATGTAAAGACTTGGGGAATTAATTCCTAAAAACTACATTAGTGATGGTGCTACTAACACTTTGATAGACAAAACTTAAACGTAAGTCGAGTAAAACACTTGTTGTCTATTGGTTCCTACTTTTAAACAAAATAACCTATTGTAAGTCTTCATCTAACCCTGTTTAGTTTTGACCTTCTAACTAGCTAGCGACCACAGTTACATCTTAGGACGTGAGATATGCTTCACAAAATGATCATGTTTTTTTTTTTTGACCGAAATCTTACATATATAATGAGCTGTGAAAATCACTTTAAAAAGGATGTTGGTATAATTCGTCTTCGGATGATGGGCACATAATATTATACCCGATTCCAAGTTTAATAAGCGCATCAACTAAACATCTACAATCCAAAGTTTATGGACATTCAAGGGTGTGAAATAAGCACAGATGCCTCAGTGGATTGCTCTAATCTCTTGCAAATAAGCTGAGATATTGATAACTTGCATTCTTCTTTGCGAAGAAAGATTCTTTCTACCACCACTTGATTAAAAACGTAGGTTTCTTTTTCTGTCTTTTCTACAAAACAAGACATGTGAAGTTCATAATTAAACCATTATCATCAACTTTTTCACTCAAGACATTCAACTTATGCCTCTTAAGAGCATCTCCAACCCACTCCCATTCTCCATTTTTTCCTCTATTTCTTTCCCCATTCTTCTCCAACCTTCCCCCATTTTGGGGGATATGAATAGTATTAAACCAAATATGGTGTTATACTATTAATTTCCCCCAAAATGGGGACAAACTTTGTGTTGTCGGTTTTAATCCCTCTGTTTATATATTTATACATTTCTAGTTCATTTTTACCTACTAATTATAATTTAAATATAATATTTAATACATATAATATTTTGTTATATATTAAATTGTATTAATTAATTATAAATATAAAGTTTGTTTTTTGTTCATCAAATTCATATAAAAATTTAAATACATATTGAAATTTTAAAAAGCGATAACGTATTTTATAAAAATTTATAATTAAAAATGTGTATGTCTAATATTTATATAAATGTATGTATAATATTTATTTAAAAGTGTGTACGTGTAATATTTTTTATAAATGCATGTATAATATTTATTTATAAGTTTATTATAAATATTATCTTTTGTATTTAATATTAATGTAATGAAAAAAATATAGATTATATATTTGTTAAAACTAAATTTGTAGAGGGTGTTTTTGACAATCTATGTAAGTTGAAATAATGTAATATACTAGGAATATACTTTTTGCAAGTGAAATAAAAAATAGAGTAGGGTTGGAGATGAAACACTATTTGCCCCATTTTTTACTCCATTTTTTGGGGAAAAAATGGAGATAGGTTGGAGATGGTCTAAGTCAACAATTCCTTAATTCCCCCAAATCTTGTCCATTATCTATCATGTTTAATTATGCAACATACTTTTAACTTTAATACAAATTACCATTTAACCCACATTTGATCATCTTTATATATATATATATATATATATATATATATATATATATATATATATATATATATATATATATATATATATATAATATTTTATCCCACATAACACCAAATTAAGAACATCATTTAGTTCTTTGGAGTACCTCCAAGTAAAACTTCTTATCTAATAAGTCAATCTTAAAGACACCATAAATACCCTATCTACTTGGGATTTCATTTGTTAAAAGTTTAGAGGGAGTATGAAGAACACAATGTTTTTAAGAGGTTTTGTAAAGAAATAAGAAGTATAAGAGAGCGAAAGTATTATCAACGGAATTCAGAGCGACGAATCAATCATAAATTATCGAATAAGTGAGGATTTCTGTCATTCTCCCTCACATTTTTTTAAATAACAATGGATTAACTTCATGTAAGAAATATGTAAAAGATACTGAATTGATATTTAAAATAAAACGTTTTTAAGCTAACATGAGGTAAGATGCAACATGCAACATGGTACAAAACCCGACTTGTAGTAAAAAACCTTCTTATATGGTGACCATCATAGACCATCTTCACGCACAAACCACCCGGCTTAGTCGATTCAAGGATGTCAACGGGCGCAAACAGGATGGGGATTGCATACCTCGTCCCCGCCCCCAAAAAAAATTTCGTTTCCCCACCCCCGCCCCCGTCCCCGATTGATTTTGGGCTACTTTATTTGGGCTAAAAGAAGTTCTTGTTTGGGCTAAAAGAAACTATTTTAGGGTAACAAATAGATACCTATAACATAATTTTACATGTTACAAACAACTTAAAAACATGTTTTTGTTGAATTTTTGTACGTAAAAATCATTTTATTGTTTATTATATTTATATAATTAATATATGTCAATTTATATAATTTATTAGCGGGGCCCCCACGGGGATTTCGGGACGGGACTACCAACCCCCACCCCTACCCCCGAAATTAAAACGGGGTAAAACTTGCCCCCGCCCCCGCTCCCGTCCCCGAGTTTTTTCAACAAATGCCCCCATACGGGACGGGGTCCCCACGGGATCGGGGTCTCACAGGACTTTTTGACATCCCTAGATTCCACCAAACTTTATTATGTTTTTGTTGGGTTTTTTTTTTCAAAAAATATGTTTCTAAAAATCGCTAAAAACAACAGAAGCTTTATAATTTGAAAAAACTTAAACCATTTTAACCCAAAAAGGATCTTTTTGCATACATATAAAGATTAAACCAAACATTGATTGAAATAAATAACAACATATGTAGACTTTGATTCTTCAAGGAGAGGCTTGGAAGTTGACGAAGATTGCAAGAGAGACCTAAAGTAGAGCTTATATATATGTATCCACCAAGCGAGTGTTAGCCACCAAAGATCCTAGTCTTCTCTTATATTAAGTACTTCTTAAGCCATTAAGAACTAATACCAAATTAGCTTTAAGGAGAAACACTTATAAAGACTTAAACTCTAATCTACACAATGCAAAAAAGAAGAATAATATAAAGCATATTGCTCTTGGCTTTTAGTGAGAAAATAGTAAGAAGAAGAAGCTACCCATTAACTTGCCTTTCATCTCTTTATATATTTACACACTAGTTTATAACCCTTAGAAACCAAGGTGATAAAATTAATTAAACTTTCGTATTAAAAAATCAAAATTATTAATCAATTATTTTAAATAAATTATTACTTAAAAGATATTTTTTAGTTATATAAAATTATAATTGTTGCTTTAAATAAATACGTGAAGTTATATCATCTTATAACTTGTATAAATTTTATTTTATTTTTTAATCTAATGTTATTAATTTAATATAATTAAAGTGAAAAAGTTTAAAATTTGAAATTTAAAATTTAATGCAATTAGGGTGGGAATTTTAAAATTTGAAAGTTGAAATGCATAATTAATAATTTAATATGTTGACAAGTGGCATTATATGAGACATATAATATTAATGAGGAAGTCTAATATAATGAAATTTGCCAATAGGAGAATAAATCTATTTATTTATTAGAATAGGGATGTGAATTAAGGAATATACTTCCATTTAAAGTTAGAGCATAGAAATGTAAGGAAGCATGGTGTGTAAGATATCTCCATCTCATGATCATGGCCTCTACACCAACTCAACGTAAAAAAACCTTCTTATATGGTGACCATCATAAGACCATGTTTATGCACAAACCACAATGCTTCGTCGATTCCACCAAACATTATCATGTTTTTGTAGGCTTTTATTAAAAAACGTTTTTCTAAAAGACCTAAAAAGCAACAACATAATCTTTATAATCTGAATAAACTTAAAACCATTTTAACCCAACAAGAATCCTTTTGCATTCATATAAAGATTAAAGCAAACATAGAATGAAAAAATAACAACCTGTGTAGACTTTGATTCTTCAAGGAGAGGCTTGGAAGTTAGTGAAGATTATAGGAGAGACCCAAAGTCGAGTGTAACAACTGGTAAAAATTGGTCAGAGTTCGACGGTCAAACCACCGCAAACCGCTATGTTTTAAAGACAAATTGTGGGTAATTTTATGTTTATAATGTATATTTAAAGATAGGGATTTTCTAATATGTTCTTGGTGAATCTAGATTGTCAGGGGAATGATATCGATAAGCAACGTAAGACTCAATCGTATGTAGTCCCGTCGACCAGAGAAAATAGAATAACGTTAGGCGTTCACCGGGCGCTTAGCGCAGGAGAACGCTCTGATGCTTAAGTCAGATGCAAGATATGGGTGATTGTTATCGAATTATAAGTGAAATATGGTTGCCAGAGCATACCTATTCATGGAAGAGTTGGTTTGCTTTTATACTTCGTTCATGTGGGGAAATGAGATGAGGAAAAACAGAACATGTCCCTATCTCATCGTCATTAATGCGTCCAATGCCGAAGGTACAAAAATTGTAACATCGAAAAAAATTAAGACTAAAAATTTTGATTTTTAAATTAATAAAACCAATATCCAAAACAACATCATAGAAACCATGGTGAATCAAAGTGTATCAATAACATCTAAATACATCAGAGTAATATAAAAGACAGAACGATGTGGTGTGTGCACTGCAATCATCCCAAACTCTTCCCCTTCGAACCGGAAGTACTTGATGATGGATTTTACATGCACTAACGCAGATAAATCATTAACACTTAAGGGTACATGCAACCTAAGGATCAATGTCATAACTGTATTGAAGTAATATTCAATTTAACAACAAAACTTTATAAACCCTAGGCTAATTTCGAATTTAACAAAACAAAAGTAGGGTTTACTTACCTTTTAGTTATTGTAGTAAATAACTAATCAAAACCTTCTTGAAAGACTCTTGGAAGCAAGCACCACTAGTGTCGCGCCTCTAATGGTTCACACCCAAACCCTAGCAACCAAGGAGCTTGAAGAGAGAGAGGAGAGGAGATGCAAAAATCAGAATTCCTATTAGGAACTAAGGCATGGAAAAAAAGGGGGTTTATATAGGTGATAGGAAGGTGTTGGATAAGGCAGGTATCTCCAACATAACCCTAATCCTTTTCTTCCTCCCTAAGGCATTAAATGCACCCTTAAAGCCCAATGAAACCCTAGAAGGGATTCTAGAATTCGTCCCCCTATGGGAGGTTCTAGAATTCCTCAATGCTTAACTATTTAACATTATCACCTTTAATCCTCCTACTTTTAATTAATTCAATTAATCCCAAAATTAATTCCAGTTAATTTCTGATTAATTATTAATTAAATAATACTATTTCCAATTAATATATTATTCTCATAATATGTTAACAAACTATTTATTTTGATTTAAAAGTAATTTATTAATCAATCTATCTCTATCTCTAAGAGTTATCATATTCAATTACTAGGTTTGAGGGCAATCCAAAAGGATTGTGCCACTATAAAGTTCAAGTATATACCAATTATAGTTATTAGCTTAGACACCTAATCCAATAGTATCTGACTTTGATAAATCTAATAACTATAATTGTCAATATAACTTCCAAAACTGATCAGCAAATTATAGCTTCCAAAAGCTGCTGTCGAACTCTGTCCCAGTTCGTTACGTGTCCTAAGATAAGTGATCAAATATTCCTCTGTTCTACAAGATATTGTACAGACATGAGATTTGGATTATAGTCAATCTCATTGTCCAAGTTTTGTTTCCTAATTTCTGATTTATGACGACTAAAAATCAGACTACCAATTGAACACATCAATTAAGTCTAGGCTTGACCAAGCACTTTAGATGTCATCATCAAATTATCGAGGGCCCCAAAGATATCGCTTTTCTCATTAGGGCAAAAGGAAGGAATAAACTTTGACTTATATGATTGTACTATTTACTCATCAAATCATGCATAACAATATGTTTTATAACGTCAAGTTACTGATGCATTTACGTATTCACAACTGACTTGTAAACAACAACTCATAGATCTCCTTTTCAAGCATATAAGATATCACCATCTCAAAATTACCCGGGATAAAATCCATGAAGTAATTCTCTGAGCGTGGGTTTACCCAATACTTAAAATCCCCATTTTCTATGTAGTCATGAACATTGCAGCAAACAATTGCTATGTCTAATCCCCATAGACAATCTACAATTCAACTCATGATAGTCTTAATTCACTACCTACTTCCAAAAGTACGAGTGATAGTGGAATTTTGAATAATCAAATATTCAGGAAGTAAACATGCAAAGTGAAACACAATAATATACTAATTAGTTATGGTCTAAAAAATATTGAATATAAATAAAACTCTTATTATTTAATCACCATATTATTTAAGACTTTATTCACTGTATAATGTTTTGAGAAATCAACCAAACACTTGAATTAAACATCAGTCATGCCATGTTATAAACATGCATACTATGTTTCTCTATGGTCCTTCCTTGTGAACAGATGGATTGGACTATTCCAATGATGGTCATTTCACAATTCCAAATTCTTGTTATTACTAAATGTGTTACAATTACAACCTTACATGCATTGTCCTTCTGTGATGTCTAAGCTTCAAAGTTGTAGAGACTTAAACAATGATGTTACAGAATGTTCTATTGAAACTTTGTTACTAAAAACAATTTCATGAGAAGAAGTCTCAGATTCAAGATACACTCCTTAAATACCTTCCTTGCATTATGGTTTCCAATTCATACATATAGATTTTAATAATGAACTCTTACTATGGAAAAAGTTCCATATTTCCATATGACCATCAATTCTGATCAAGAACCATCTCAATCTAAAACATGTCACTATGGTCTTTCTAACGAATACTATATTTCCAACTATCTACGAGTAACCAATCTTTGGCATAACCTCAAAATGTTCTTGATAGTCATTTAACTCTAGTTACACAAATTTCTTATCCTTTTTCCCTCTTAATGCTCAAGGCATTTGGAAAAAATCATAACAAGTGAATATTATAGCATATTCAATCGATCCTATATCTGAAGCATATGGGAATCGATTCATAATGTCTTACATAAAGACATGATATATGATCAATCTCTTGCTATAATATTTCCATATATCGAATTTCCTATGTCGAATCATTTCAACATGATATTCATATATGTCCATGACTAAGTTCTATTAAACTAAGCAATCTAAACTTTTAGATTCGCAATGAAGTATGAGTGCCCTCTCCCTTAAGTCTTTCTATAGCTAAATAATTTCCAAACTTTGCAACTTGCAAATTTTCAAACTTTGTTTCTTACAAATAGTATTGCTAACTTGCAATACTTAACATAACAATTATGATCCCACTATCATAACAATTACTCTTCTAATAGCACAACGATTATGCTCCCACTAGCTTTAACATGTACCCAGAAATCAACTAGACTTCTAGAAATCAATACTCTTGACTTTCTTTCTAAAGTACAGATTTTTGATACGCAATGCTTCGATAAGTCTCCAACTAGACTTCTCAAGCTTACACACCTTCATTAGATAACATATGTGTGTGTTCAAACCCTTTCAAAACTTATAGCTATATGCTTTGAAAGTTCAAACAATTCCTTTCTATTTCTCACAATTTAAACTATGAAAAGGGATGCCATAATCATATTACAAATTTGAGAACACAATTAACACAACTGCTAACCATAACGATATTTATTAGATCTTTAAAATGTAACATCCTGTTTCGAATCGTATCATTATTTGGGGACGTGGCCAGATGATTGGTTATCATAAGTCTTAGGGCCTTGGCGAAGATGGGAATTGACCATTTTTGGATGTGGGTGTTATAAAATAAGTAATCTGAGTTTTCATTTGTGTTCAAAGCCTAAGGAAATTATCGTAATTTCGCAGCTCAATTCATTACGAATTTTGTTTTTTATTCGGGAAGTTTTATGGCAAGGGTGAGCTATAAGAAGTGTAGGTCTTCTCATCACCTTTCCGTAGATATAAAGTTAATTGGAAACGAACCTAAGATGAGGAAGTTATGGCTGTTTGAATTATTGGAAAAAATGGTCCTTAGTGTAAATTTTTTGCAAGATTGGTCCCATGCATGCATTGTACGAAAAACGTGTGTCTGGGTGGGTACGCCTAGCGTAAGCTGGGGTATGCCCACCGTAATTGCCAAAGTGCCAAACCCTAATTTTTAGGGTTTTGGCATTATTTAAACATCCTTATAACCTCAAGGTTCTCACATTTCTTAGCCTCCTCTGACCTTAGAGCCTCATTTCGAACCCTAATTCCCTTGGTGGTGTATTCTTGAGCTTGGAAGTGATTTTAAAAGGTTCTTCGTGTTATTTCAAGGAAGTGAATCTTGGTGATCAAGCTTGGTGTGGCTTTGGGGTTGTAGATGCAGAACCTCCACTCTCTTGGGAAGCTTTAGGAGGTATAAAGTTCTTATCTTGACTCCTTCATATGCTATTTTGAGTTTAGGGCAAGTTTAGGAGCTTTTATGGTGTATTAAGTTCTTCTTGTGAGTTTGAGCCACTCCAAAAGCTTAGAGTGCTAGATCTTGCCCCTTATAATGTTGTTAGTTTATAAAAATGATATCGTAATTGTAGATATTAGACCATGCATGAGTTTGAGCCCTTATTATGGGACTTGATGGAAAAAATCGGATTTTGGGTCTCATTAAGACATACAAATGGGTAAAGTTGCCAACTTTACGAGTTAAGGACTTAATTTGAAGGTTTCTTGAGGTTTAGGGGCTAAGTGATTAATGGGTTAAGTCATAAATGAGAATTTTGGTAGAACGCCGTTATGTTGCGTGTAATGTGTAGTACACACCACGTATTTGATTTTGCTCATGTCCCAAGTCGTTGAGCATCCGCCGAGAGTACGAGGTGTACGTCGCACGTATGCGACCAATATGATGTTTTGAGTTTCAGACCTTCATGGACCATTTGGACTTTGTGTCTTTGTTCTTGGGCTTGAGTTGAATTATTGGGCTTATTTTGCTGGATTAAGGATTTTCATTAAGGGTTGAAATTAATTATTAGGCTTGCCTCATGGGGCCTAGGATTGTGGTTTTGGGCCTTAGTGGGCCCAATGTGCTTGGGCAATTAGTGGTCCTAGTTAGTTAGACCGTTTTTGGACCTAGTGTTTGGGGTTTAGTCCCACATAATTATTAAAGTATGCTTAGTTGTTTGGATCAGTTCTTGGAGCCGGTTCGCAGCAGCTGTAGTAGTTGTAGGATTTTTCTGGCGATTGAGGTGAGTCTCCTGACTATACCTATGGGTTGAAGACACCAATGTTGGGCATCTGGTTTATGTATTATAGGAAGACCGGGGGTGGCCCTTGGCATTTGTATGAAAGACCAGGAGGTGGCTCTTTGCAAATCTACATGCAAGGCCAGATTTTGGACTTTGCCAGTTAAGTAGATAAGTAGTTGTAGATTATATGCTAGTTGTCTTTGTGATGCTCGCATGGAAGACTATGAGATGGCTCCTAGCACTTGTCAGTAAGACCCAGGGTTTTGGTCCCCGACTTGGCAAGGAACGACCATGATACGGCTAGTGACATAATGGAAAGACTATGGTTGGCATATAACACCTCATATTACATGTTTGATATGTGTGACTCGTATATTTAGTATGGTATGTGTTATTTTGGGGAACTCACTAAGCTTTGTGTTTATAGTTTGTGGTTTATGGTTTAAGGTACTCCCGTTTTGAAAAGGAAGGGCCCATCTTGATCACAGCGCATACACCCGTGTTTTCCGTAACTCGTGATTTTGGGAGTGTACTCTGATAATTGTTTTATTTTGAAATACTTCTAAATGTTAGAATAAAGGATAAAAAGGTGTTTTGATTATATTAAAAATGAATTTTTTACCTTGTGATTTTCACAATGTTACAAGTTGGTATCAGGGCCTTGGTTTGAGGGATTCGGGCATACTCTCGGGTATGATTGGACTTAAACTGAGGGTTTGGTAAAAAATTTCATAAAATAAATGTTTTATTAAAATGGGTTTCTAATCAAAGAAAAGGGTGTGATGCGTGCTATCGGCCGAGCTCAAGTAAGTGGTTCCCAGAATACCAATACATGTTTATTATGGTATATGATATAATTATGAGCATTGCATGCTAGATTAGGTCTAAGGATCTACTCAAGATTTTATGTTCGGAGAGATGCCTTTATATGCCTGATTGTATGTGCTTTTAGAATTGCATGCTAGTATGGTTTTCAGATCAGTGGATAGAATGGCTTGATTAGTGTATGCTGGTTAGATTTTCCGTTCCCTAAATGCTTCTTGCTTTGTGCTTTATGGGACGCTTAGTGATGTGGATCAGCTACTAAGTGAAATATGTTAAGTCACATGTGGCACAGGTTAAATAATCTCAGAGTGACAAATTTGGCCCTATTGCGCAACTCTCGTTTGAATCCAACCGTTCCGGGGTTGAGTCTTTTACTTGAAGGATTATATGATCTCTGTTGCATGTGCTATATTTATGAGGTAGCTAGTTGACATTGGTAGGAGTCTTTCAGCAACTGAGGGTTGGGTGAGGTCGGGAACCTATGAGAGCCTAGGAAGTACTTTAGTGGGTTTAGTTGCGCTGTATAGTGAGTATTTTGTGCATCAGTGTGAGAAGGTGACTTAGAGGATTCAGGATGATTCTTGAGGAAAGTATGGATAGAGGTGGAAGGTAGTATTGGGCCCGTACTAGTGAAAGCAAAAGATTCATACTCGAATCAAGGAGAGTCTTGGAGAATCTAAGAAGCTTGTGGGAGGAGGATTCTTGGGTATGTTCTAATCACTTGCATGTTGTATTTCAGTTTGGTGATGATCACTCAGGAAGGAGGTTTTGGTTCTCGTTCCGGCTCAGGTGCAGGTGCAGGTACTGAGCCAAATAGCGAGCATATGTGGGAGTTCATCTCATCGGAGATTACCCGCAGTATTTTGGAGCAGACTTCGGTGATCTTTGGTTCGGTCAAGGAGGTGATTATGGAGATTTTAGATAAGCGCTTGGGCGCATTTCGTGTTGAGGTTATGGCGATCGTTTGAGCTTCCACTCTTTCTTTCCATTAGTTTCATGCTTGTAGAGCTCCCACGTTCTCTGGGGAGAAGGACCCCATTGCCACTAGGAGATGGTTAGTAGATATGGATAATGTGTTCAGGATGAGTTTATGTCCCGAGGAGTCGAATGTCAAATTTGCTTCCTGCCTTTTAATGGACAAGGCACGAGATTGGTAGGAAGAGGTAGGAAGTGAAGTGAGTGATGATGCTGTTGATGCTATGACTTGGGGTGATTTTTCGACCAAATTCCAAGCTGAGTTTGCACCGGTGATTGAGATATAGCAGTTGGCACAAGCATTTCAGGATCTTCGCAAGACTATTGAGACTGTGGCAGAAATCACAGTGAAATTTCAGGAGAGTGATTTGTTGGTTCTATAATAGTATGCGGCGGATGAGGAGATGAAGAAGGTAAGGTATCATGATATGCTGAGGGATGACAGCGGGGAGTTTGTGAGTATATCAGGATGCAAGACCCTAAATAATATGATTTGTAGATCCCGAGAATGGGAGATCGATTTTGAGCACCTAAGGAAGAGGGGTTCAAATCAGGTGCAAGTAGTGGAGGGTCCCAGGAGGAGACCCAAGACTTCAAATCAACGGTTGAGGGGACAGTAGGTCCAGGGTCAGTGCATCACGTGTGAGAAACTACATGATGGGGTTTGTCGATCTAGGGGTTTGGGTTGCTACAAGTATGGCAGGGTTGGTCATGTCAGCAGGGGTTGTCCTTGGGGGGTAAGCCCGTTATGTTTTCACTACAACCAAGTAGGCCACAAGAAGGTCGACTGTCCGATGTTGAGGGGAGGTGTAGTAAGTGCACCTGCTCCGGTTACTTTGAGGATCATTGATGGTCGTGAGGGTAGTGCATGAGCCTCAGCAGAGAGGATCCATACATTACAGTTCTAGACATGGGAGGCCAGGACTCCAAAAGGTGATATTACGGGTATGTTATATTTTTCCTTCTTTTCGGTTGTTATCAGTATTTATGTTGTTTGGAAATTTATATCGATTTGGGTAAGCATTATCTTTGGTTTAATTCTCTGTTATTGTTTGAGTTGCATCATTAAGAATTGTTATATGTCAATTACATGCCATGAATTATTAGTGGGTCAGAAAGGGTTGCATATTGCTGAGCAGGTTCCAGTGTGTTCGGTTGTTATTCTAGTTCTTGGTTAGGATCGGTTCAGGGGTGCTGTATGGAAGGTCTATGGTTAGGTTCAGCGGGTTAGTTCTCCAGTATTGTCCGGGTTCAGTGGTTGTAACATTTGAGTTTGGTTGGTCACTGGGTGTGCCAAGGGAAGTTGTCTATTGCTAGGGCTTCGGTCTGTGTCACCAGCATAAAGTACTTCAAGATTTGGGTGTTGTATCATTGAAAGCATTTGGAGTTATCCGATTGATAGAATTTTAGGGAGTGTTCATCTGGTCTTCAAGGGTTGTGCAGTCTTTGGGTTGGGCTAGTAATGGAACACTAGCATTGGTAAGAGTAGGTTGTTAGCGGTTGAATCATAAGGGGTAAGATGGATTGGGAATCCTTCCGACCTTGTGTGTTGTGAGAGCTTCATCGAATCAGAATGGGGGAGAACCATTCATATTTCCAGGAGCGGAATTAGGCGTGAAACTAGGATGAGTTTTACATCCCCGTCGGGGAGGAAGGCGGCCCAGGTGGCCGTCTGGATTGAGGATTGTGTGAGTTGGGAGTTCAGAAAACTTCCTAATAATTGGTTATTGCCTTTTTGGTGATGAATAGCAAGCTTTTGGTGGACCCACGTTGGCGTTTCAGGCATGACTCGAGCCCAGCTTGGGGGCTTGGTCGGGTGTGTGTTCGACTCTGGATGTGTATGGATGGATTGATAGATGAACGGTACAACCATGAGCGGTGGCCATGGTAAAATAGAAGTGTTGTAAGATTGCAGGGTGTCCCGTAGCATTCACTAGGTTGGCAGTTAGTTTGGGATTGTTGTAAGACTGAGGGGTGGCCCATAGCATTCAACAATCCTTGTGCAACGGTGAGCATGTGGCAAATCCATGATTGGTCATGGATTTCTTTAGATGGATTAGACCTGGGTAGGTCAGATCGTAAGACCGTGGGAGGGCCACAACATGCTTGGAATCAGGAAGTGGCAGGTCATTGGTGGCCAGGTATGATATAAGGTTACAGTTGGTCATGTAGCATTCAATTTTAGCATTGGATTTGGTGGCGAGATAGTTTAGGCAATTATTACCATATGAGGATTTCTTTCGAAAGTCGTGTGGTGCGACTGTGTGTGTCTTTTGACTCAACAATCGACTCATTTAACTGTTTTCTATATTACTTTTATTTAATCTATAGATCCATTACCAAATACAATATGATATTCTATTTTTTTTTGCATTCAACAATATGCTCTGTAGGTATAAATGAAAAATATTGTAAATTTGAATATACCAAATAACCATCCATAATAGATTAATAGAAACAACATCAATGAAAAAACATGTATGAGAATAAAAGTCCATCATTTTGGTAATTTTCTACTACATTAAACTTCCACAAAAAACTAAGGAAAGAATATCCATGATCCAATTGTAGAGGGATTGTCCCAGACATCAAACTGTAGCAGCTCTATATTCTGAAAAAAAAATAATGAGATTTTCTATAATTACAAGACATGAATTTAAGTAACTTCTAAGAACATGGATTTTTCAACTACATGAAATTACATCCTTATGCCATCTTGAAGCAATGCCAATATTGTTACCAAAAGATAGGAAGAGTGTTACCAACGTGGTGGATGCAATGAAAGAATAACAACATTCAATATTAAACCAAAAGTAGGATGTTGTGAAATTAATAACTAACCATATATGTTTTTTTAAAGGACCATGTCATTTATATAATGTTTAAAAAATTCCCTGGCCTACGTAGCTACGACCGAAACCAACATCTTTTCCTCAAAATGAGTGTCATCATTCCAAAGAATACCGGACTATATGAGAAATAAAAATTAAACTATCAATTAGCAAAACAAAAAATTATTGCAAATTTAAAATAGAACCAACGAAAAGATATTTAAAAATTACTTACTTTATTTGGGAATCCATATTGTTTGGTCAAGACAAAGTCAAACATCCATCTCATTGAATAATGCCCACTCTCTAAAACACCAAGTTACTGGTTGCACTAAAAATGTAATAAAAAGAAAACATTAATCAGACAAAGATAACAATATCAATTTGTTTGGATGTAAATGATATAAACTACCTCGGCGAGAATCCATCCTATTAGAGTTGATATGTCTTTTTCATATCTCGTGAAAGCCTTAAAAAGATAAAAATTAATAGTGTGGTGTTCAAATTTATTACAAAATAATAATTTTTAGACTATACTAATAAACTTCTTACATGTGCACATGCTTTTTGAGCAAGCAGTAAGTGTCAAAAGGATTTTTCTACAAGCTTTTTATGTGAATCCAAAACATACACAATGCGATTACGGGGAAAGATCACCAAGAGAACCCAATGCTTACTAGCAATTATAAAGAATGTTAGTATATATGAACAAACAAAACAAACAAATAATAATCACTACTAGAAAAACAGCCTTTTACGACGCGCAATGCGTGTCGTAAAACGCTCAGACGACGCACAAATGCGTGTCAAGGAAGGCCCTGTCATAACGAGAGACGACACGCATTTACGACGCTCATCTACGACATGCAATGCGTATCAAGGAAGGCCCTGTCATAAAGTAAGACGACACGCATTTGTGTGTCGTAACCTTACGACGCGCGTTTAGGACACGCATTGCGTATCATTATAGCCCGTGTCATAAATGAAGATGACACACATTTGCGTGTCATAAATTTCAGCAACCATTTACAATATGCATATACGACGTGCCTTTACGATACTCTTTTACACATAATACAAAAATATGTAAACAAATATATACCAAAACAATCAATTTCATCCAATAACATCATGTCAAACAAGTTATCAAAAAATTGTAATACATTGATATTAAGGGGATCTAATTGTACATTGTTATTAAAGGGTTTTCCCTAACTATATAACATGATACTACATCCCTAACTATATAACCGCATCCTTCGTGTCATTGGATTGCCACCTGGTGTACCACGTAAAAATGTTAAACTTGGTGTCATGGGCGGCTGTCCACCGGGCATGGATGGGAAGTAAGGGCTTGAAGCATTAGATGGAACAAAATAAGTTTTATTAATCACACAATCAACAAACTTTAGAAGTACCTTATAAGCAAGTGGGAGTATTGAAGTCTCGGAATTTGCATACATGAGCCTTAAAATCCTTGGCTATCTGCACAACAAGCTAGTTTCCACCTGCAACATGGGCAAATATGTCCAAAAACTATTTGAATGACCTAATCATCTTTAAATAGCATCAAATCAGCATCATTTCTCTATATCTTCTTCATTTAGACCAAAAAAACAATTAAAAGACCTTGAAAATACACATAAATATGTACAATAGATACAAAATAACAACTTAATTGCCAAATAAAATTACTTTACCTGTACTGTAAAGCAATCAACAATTAGCTCTTAAGAGATCAATTGATTTCACATCTTTTACAAGTTTTATTTTTGTAATTTTCGACTTAGTATATTATACTATTATATTTATTTGTTGTTTTTTTGTGATAACATTTGTAAAATATTTAGAAACCGGGTACCCGGTTATGGAACCGCTTCCAACCGGTTCCGATTCCGGTTCCATAATCTAAAAAACCGGTGTAGGCGGTTCCGGTTTCGGTTCCAATATTCTAGGAATCGGCGGTTCTGGTTCCAAATGATTCTTCAAAAGTTGCAATATTGGGATCGTATACTCTAACTGACAGCTTTTAATTTTCCTAAACTAATGCTACAAACGCCTAAGTATATGTGTTTAGTAATTGGTAATGTAGGGAACATTCCTTCTCTAGTGAACCTGAAGATGGAATTAAAATGAGTCAAGTTTTTTAATAAATTACAGGTTGTTCCATTCTGAAAAAGAATTCTCAATCCAACAATCTGAATTTAATATAAAATATTTTTTCTAAATGTATGTTAAATGTTAGAATATAAGAAAAGAAAAGATGAAAAGTAAAATGACTTTCTATTTCAGCAATAGTTACTGTTACTGTTGTTAACTAAACAAAACTTTTTTAGTACTACTATTTGAACAAACATGATGCCCTTAACTTAACAAACAATCAAACACAGAAAGAACAAAAAATTACATGAATTACTTTATCTGAGTACAAAAAATTGAATAGATTTTTCAAATTATAAGTAAAAAAATGGAAGTGTATGATGTAATAATGTTGACATTCTTTTTTATATATTTGAAATTTAATCAGAATCCCAAGTGGAATCCTTCAAGTTTAGAAGAAGTTGAAGCAAGTGAAGTGGAAGCTCTGTTTGAACCATTAGGCTCAGAGGAAGATGAACTTAGTCTTTAGGTTTATATGAAAAAAATACAAACTTAAGTAGACATTGGGACCATTTCAAAATTTAGTCTAAACTTAAAAGAAGGGTAAGCTTGTCAAACTTGTAGTACTTCAATGACTTTGCAATTGGTAACTGAAAGTCTGAAACATGTACAAGTTTGACAACCTTACCCTTCATACTCAGAACCTATATCAGATAACTTATCCCTACTAAATTAAGAAATATAACTTCTTAGAAAGAGTCCATGAAGAGGATGTTGGATACCACGACACGTTTCAACAAGATCTTGTAAGATTTCCTTAGCAGGACCCTTCTTTGACCTAATGTACACAGATGCTACTGTACAAAGTAGATACCTAAATGAATGAAAGAAACCAGGAGTATCAAAAACTGATAACCATAATATATAATCAAATCACATCTCTTTTCCTTTGCAGATTTATTCCAACATCTCATAAGCATAGGCCTTCATAGAAATGATTATTGATTCTATCATAGAACTTTTGTAACCAAAGAATAGTAGCAAGTTATCTTTGCATTACTAAGAAATATTACTACCTAACTACCTAACATAGTACTAACAAGAGGTAAACGGATAAGGGTTTCTAGTTTCCCACTTACAGTCTCGGCAATAAGTCGCCCGCATGCTGCACAAGTCCATACAGCTCAATAAAATCGTATTAGAATCTTTCCTGTTTCAAGGTCCAATCTTCTACCAACACATCTATCAATTAGAAATTCATCAGGGTCCTGCGTTTAAGGGATTAAATTATAACATATAAATAATTAATAAAAAGATATGTGTTAATCTTATTATAACTTACATCTAGAACAATGAAGACATTTGGTCTGTTCTTCATCTTCTCAAGTGATTCTGCTTGGCGAAAATTGCGTGGAAAACCATCTAAAAGCCATCCTTTTTTTTTGTATCATCTCTTGAAAGTCGCTCAATCACCATCTGTAAAATAAAGTGTTTGTTTATCTAATTTGGAAAGAAATTGAATGTGATTTAAGTTAGTGAAATGATATTATATACATTTGCGACAAGTTCATATGGAACAGGGCGTCCTGAATTCATGTACTCTTTTGCTTGATTTCCAGTCTCAGAACCTACTGCTACTTCACTTCTAAGTAGACCTCCAGTTGATATGTGAATCGTATATTGTTTAAAACCCTAAATGACATGCATATTTCCTGTTAACAACACGAAAGCACCAAACCCATAGTCGCTATCACAATCGCAAACATTAGGCGTAGATGTATAAACCACGCTTCGTGAACCCATAGGAACAGATAAGGAACTCATAATCCATGTGTGTTTGTGAAGGAAAAGTGGGGGAGAAAGAACTAGGGTTAGAATCGAAGGAAAGGAAATGTATATAGAATGTAATAAACCGGGCCACTCTGTCGGAATTTAAGTATAGTTACGACTGATTCTAGGGCCAGCCACTCCGACGATGCTAACGAGAGAAAATCTAGGAATAAAAGAAGGTGAATCGTTGTTTGTAAACAACATACTCCATTTGAATATGTATATGAAGGAGAGAAGAGGTTACCTGAAAATGATACTTCATTCGATCAAGAAGTTAGGGCCAACGCAGCTAACGGTGGCAGAGCAAGACGCGAACCACAACGGGCCATTTTTTCTCGGGCGATTTCTTGAATTGTTACATTATTATTCGACAATATTTGATTCATTAGAAGCAAGAATGGGGAGAAACAGTATGGAGAGGATGAAGACTGAGAATCACTTTGCGGAGGCTTGTTAGCCAAGAAATCGCCGTTTCCTTTTCTTCTTGGCCCGATTTATTACATTCCATATACAAGATAGTGGTGGTCTATGTAACATGAAGGGGGGGGGGGGAGAGATAGAGAGAGAGAGAGAGAGAGAGAGAGAGAGTCTGATCAAGGTGAGCGTTCTTATGGAAGGAGGAGAAGCAACATGCAGGGTTTTTAATTTTTTCGATTTCATTTCCCCCTGCTATTAAAAAACGAAAACGTGCGTGCATAGACTAAAATTATAAAGCGACAGGGTAACACGACACACTTTTTAGGATAGGTGCCCTCCGTGTTTTTAATTTTTTTTGTTGGACACTAATTTTAGGGCGCGCACAAATGCGTGTCCTCTATCCTTCAAATTTGCAAAACTGACATTATTTTTTAGAGCACGCACAAATGTGCGTCCTCTATCTGCGAGTGTCATTGTTTGCGCGCCATTAAAGGGTTGTTTTCTAGTAGTTAATAAAGGTATCAATTTATGGTATTTTTGCAAATATAGTGCAATGAGAAACAATTTTCCATGATGAAGATGCATCGCATCAACAAGATAACTGACAACACCCTCAGGATTTGTTTAAGCTTCCCGTTGTATCTTATATGGGTTTAGGAAATCACATTTGTTCATAAGTGTTTGAACCATTGAATGTAGAATCCTACAAAAAAGTGTGTTATAGTCAACTAAACTCTTTGAAGCTACCTAATCATTATGGCAACACATAATAGTTTTTGAGGTACCTAATCCCACATGGGTCTTGCTTTGTTGGTTGTTTGGCCAGGCATGTTCTTCGTATCACCCCCTGCGGTTGCTGGTATCAAACTTGTGGTCGCATTTTGTTGCTTTGTTCGTTGTTCCTATATTGATAAAACATTTGATATATCTCACAAAAATGATACTTGATGTGTATATAATATCTAAAAAGGTAAAGAAAAATGAAGATGTACATGAATGATAACAATTGCAATCCGTGGCCATTGAATTACAGTACCGACCGCATGGTGTAGCTTATTAACTTCTTGTATCTTGACCGAAACATGAAGATTTTTAAAATCTTCATCAATTTTGTCTATTAAAACCTTCAAGTGATTTTCATGAAGAAGAAGTGAGTGGATTAAGCCATTATCATACGGAAAGACCAACCCTTTGGCACATTTTTGGTTCATTTCCCCATATGGTAACACCAATTTGCATTGAGTAGGCAGCCGCAAACATATAGCACAAAGTGTATTACTATTTTTTTAATTGACATACGGTCGTGAATTACATCAATATTAACATGTGGATTGCTTTCTATGACTCACCAGATACTTTATTAAGCACAATAACAATTAGAAACTACAAGATATATAAACAAAAATCTTTTTTTGTATATATTGGACAATTGAAAATGCAATTTTTTGATTGGATACACATAACTATAAAAAGTATACAATTTCAAGAATGGTAACACTAATGAACTACCAATGTGATGGCCAACCGCCCTTATACAACCAGGGTGCTCCGGTCCTATAACATTTGTCAACAAATCTTCTCTAGGAGTAAGCACCAGATCTCCTTTGGATATTTTAGCTTGGATATCTACCTGTTAATAAAAACAACAGAATTGTGAGAGCAATTACTTAGAAATGATAAATATATACATATATAGAAAGAATATTCTTACAAGCTTGTCAACTATAGGGTGTATTTTCGGTGGGATTATGTTTGACCCGGACTCATTTTTAGATCTTTGACCCATGACATAATCTCTTGAACGCTCACTTTTTATCTCATATTGAGACGGCAACTCACCAGATGCCATCTCTTTTTGTAACTGAGGTTTCTTTCCCCGATACCCATGTGGGACTACTCGGGTCAGATTTGTATTATGCTTCGAACTCTTGCTTGCTTTCTCACTTTGTTCCTGCAAATAGAATTAACTAACACAATTAAAACATTGCAATATAATAAGTAATATAATCAAGAGACATTAACATGAAATTCCTTTGATGATATCCTCTTTTGAAAGTTTTGCAATGCAGACTTGTCCAGATATGGGTAGATAACAAATTCATCTTTTTCATCACTCAAAATAACTTTTTTAAGCCTCTTCTTGAATCCTCTCCACTAACTGTTGCATGTTCTAAGAACTGATGCTTTGTGATTGTCATTTTGAATATTCCAACGGTTCTATTTTTTGTTGTACAGTAAGAAAATTAATCATTAATCACATATCTTAATCTGATGAAAGAACATGTAATTGATCTTAGGTAAAAAAAAACCTTAATAGTCTGCCACAAATTATCATTTTCAGACTGTGGCACTTTCTTCCAAATCAGACATTTGACAGAAATTAACATCCTTGTGATTGCAACACACACATTGGCGAACTTACTTTGTTTATTCCCAATATGTTGACCAATATTGTCGAAATCAACTTCATGTGGCTCAGTATGGTCAAATAGTCGTGTAGTTGTTCTTTTTTTTTTTCCTTAGGTTGTGGCCCTTGCTGGGGTTGTGGCTGTGCTTGTTGTTGCAGCTCATCATCCATCGCATTTATTCTATTGGAAATTCATAAAAAATATGAGAGCATAAGATTTGCATTTGTATAAGAAATAAGTAGAGTTAATGGTGTTTTGGTTTAAATTTCTATGAAGCAGATGTATGAAATGATATCGTTTTCTTGTTTTTTCCTTTCATGTTTCTAAACGCATGTTAAAGAGGTGCAAATCACGTAATTAAATCAAGAAATCGGTCGAAATTGATATACATAAAGAATGAGTATCAATTGAAATGGTACCTCAATAGCATGCTCTAGTTCGTGGTGATAAAGTTTTTGGTTCGAGTTGTTTCATAGTTTTAGAGTCTTTGATTGTTGCGACTCTAGTGAAAATTGTTGAACACGACTCTTTTATATGGGAAACAACAAGACTTTTATTAAGACACTTAAGGAGATTTTACACTTTGAGAGACTACTACACTTTTCTTACTTGGAGGCTTTTCTTGGATATTTAGATGTTGGATGGTTTGGAGCAAATGAGCTCCACACCTATTTATAGGTGTTTCCACCTCCTTATAGGAAGTTTATAGATCTACATACATTCATGACTATTCTAGAACTATCTACCATATTCTATATCAATTACAAGGTTTTATATGTTTCTAGAATGTGCTATAATGTCCTAGATAAGTATACACATTCTTGTGCCTTCCATAGTGTTCTAGAATGTTCAATAGCCTTCCAGGGTCTTCCATCTCGTTCTAGAGTATTCTATAATCTTCTGGCATCTTCTATACTCCTCCATAGTATTCCATAATGTTCTAGAATCTTCCAGATCACTCTAGAGCATGCTAACTTCTTTCTAGACAATAACATGATTCTATTAGGCTAGTGATGACTTTCAACACTAGCCCTTATTCGTTGTACCATGTTGAGCTGATAATTAAAGCCCTCATATTTTTCAGTACTTAACCCTTTGTGAACTCCATTTGCTACTTAGTCATTAGTCTTGATATGTTTCATATTGACTTCTTCCTTGAGAACTTTTTCTCTTCCACATGCTTTGTTTTTCCTCAGCTGCTGCAGTAGTTGCTTCGTATATTGTTTTCGTAGTTGACGATGACATTCGTGGTTGCCTCTTGTCCCACCATAATATTGTTCCTGACCCCGTTGAACTCTCTTGTATAGCTTCTTACACCTCCCTTTGGTAAACTTGTAAGCATGTGGGTTGTCCCTTTTACAAGATTTGGAAAATTTCCGTAATATTAACATGTTATGATGTAATCCGTTATTGATATGCTCATCTCGTTTAGAGGTTGCCCCATTGAGATATTCTACTTTGCTCTTACGAATTAATGTGTTTTTCTTCTTTTTCGCCTTATCAAGTTTCTCTATCACATGTTCCATTTTTCGTCTAAGATGCGACTTTTTATGCAACTCTGGTGACGTCATGTTCTTATTCTCCTTTGGAATGTCCATCTTCAAAGGAATAACTTCCTCCTTCAAGGTTGTCATAAACTCTGTCTCGCTCTTCTTGAGACCTTTGTTGAGTTTCATAGTTGATAGCATTCGGGATCCAATCATATTTCTCTTCAAGGGTACAATGTGAATTATTGAACCCTTGGTGATACGCATGGTATCATCTCTCTCAAACGACTAGGGTCGTACATTGTCTAGAAAATACATTCCCAATACCATACGATAGTCATGCATATGCACCACTGTCAAGTCTATGGTGCCTTCCCATTCTGCTATCTTAAGAGGTACTCTATATGCAACACCAATGATAGGCTTGGATAAAGAGTTGACGACTTTCAACCGCCCTGGATTTTTTGTGTATTTGATGCCCAACTTCTTAGCTTCATCTTTAGCAAGCAAATTATGGGATGCACTTGTATCTACTAAAGCCTTGGTGTATCCTCCATTTACCCTGGCATCCACGAACATTAGCCTTCCTCTTTTAGTCTTATTCTCTTCTATAGCACATAGTGCCTCAACATCCCATTCATCGTCTACTTCCTTTTTGGAAGTTACTACATTGCTTTCCACAGACTTTTTCTTTGACCAGCAATCCTTGGACATGTGGCCCCACTTTACACAATTGTTGCAGTTGCCTTCGAACCTCCTCCCCCGAGAACTCTTATTTGTCGGTCTTTTGAGATCTCCATGGTTGTGAGGTTCCTGGCTGACTCTTCCCTTTGTCAGCATTTTTGTATCCTTCTTTAGAAGGTGGCTTGAAATTCCTCCGAATTTTGCTTGTGTAGAGTGCTTCCTCTTCACTCTTTAGCATGATGCCTCCTATTTGCTTAGCCATAGCTTCTTGGCTGGCCAACAAATTCTCAAACTCTACAAGTGATGGTTGAACGGGCCATCCTTGTACAACAGTAATGAAGCTTATATATTATGGCCTCAGTCCATGGATGATGATCCTTTTCATTCGAGCTTCTGCAATGACAGATTGCGGATCTATTTCAGTAATCTCCCGACATATCGACTTGACCTTGTGGAAATATTGAGCAATCGTCATGTCACGTTGTGAGATTGATAATAGCTCGTTCTCCAAAAGTTGTAGTCTCGTATCATTCTTCTTTGAGAAAAGCATCAGAAACGTGTCCCAAGCTTCTTTCGGGGTGTTCTCATCCCGAATATGCTCCAACATCTCTTCTTCGATTGTCGTCTTCAAGGAAAACATTGCTTTGCCAGCTTTGATTTTCCATTTACGCAAAGCACCATTAACGTCTTCCTCTGGTGGCGTAGTTTCGCTTCCACCAACGACCTCCCATAGATCTTGTCCTTGTATGTAGGACTTCATACATGTTTCCCACGTTTTGTAGTTGTTGTTGTTGAGTTTCTTGATTCCTCCGACGACTTGGAGATCACCCATCGTGTTAGCAGTACCTCGGTAATACCAAACAAGCTAGTTTCGAAACTAAACTTGAAGAGTCACAAACTACTCACGATACAACGAGAATTACTCGTTCTCACTATCAAGAAACCTTGCTCTGATACCAGATTGTTGAACACGACTCTTTTTTATGGGAAACAACAAGACTTTTATTAAGACACTTAAGGAGATTTTACACTTTGAGAGACTACTACACTTTTCTTACTTGGAGGCTTTTCTTGGATATTTAGATGTTGGATGGTTTGGAGCAAATGAGCTCCACACCTATTTATAGGTGTTTCCACCTCCTTATAGGAAGTTTATAGATCTACATACATTCATGACTATTCTAGAACTATCTACCATATTCTATATCAATTACAAGGTTTTATATGTTTCTAGAATGTGCTATAATGTCCTAGATAAGTATACACATTCTTGTGCCTTCCATAGTGTTCTAGAATGTTCAATAGCCTTCCAGGGTCTTCCATCTCGTTCTAGAGTATTCTATAATCTTCTGGCATCTTCTAGACTCCTCCATAGTATTCCATAATGTTCTAGAATCTTCCAGATCACTCTAGAGCATGCTAACTTCTTTCTAGACAATAACATGATTCTATTAGGCTAGTGATGACTTTCAACACTCCCCCTCAACACTAGCCCTTATTCGTTGTACCATGTTGAGCTGATAATTAAAGCCCTCATATTTTTCAGTACTTAACCCTTTGTGAACTCCATTTGCTACTTAGTCATTAGTCTTGATATGTTTCATATTGACTTCTTCCTTGAGAACTTTTTCTCTTCCACATGCTTTGTTTTTCCTCAGCTGCTGCAGTAGTTGCTTCGTATATTGTTTTCGTAGTTGACGATGACATTCGTGGTTGCCTCTTGTCCCACCATAATATTATTCCTGACCCCGTTGAACTCTCTTGTATAGCTTCTTACACCTCCCTTTGGTAAACTTGTAAGCATGTGGGTTGTCCCTTTTACAAGATTTGGAAAATTTCCGTAATATTAACATGTTATGATGTAATCCGTTATTGATATGCTCATCTCGTTTAGAGGTTGCCCCATTGAGATATTCTACTTTGCTCTTACGAATTAATGTGTTTTTCTTCTTTTTCGCCTTATCAAGTTTCTCTATCACATGTTCCATTTTTCGTCTAAGATGCGACTTTTTATGCAACTCTGGTGACGTCATGTTCTTATTCTCCTTTGGAATGTCCATCTTCAAGGGAATAACTTCCTCCTTCAAGGTTGTCATAAACTCTGTCTCGCTCTTCTTGAGACCTTTGTTGAGTTTCATAGTTGATAGCATTCGGGATCCAATCATATTTCTCTTCAAGGGTACAATGTGAATTATTGAACCCTTGGTGATACGCATGGTATCATCTCTCTCAAACGACCAGGGTCGTACATTGTCTAGAAAATACATTCCCAATACCATACGATAGTCATGCATATGCACCACTGTCAAGTCTATGGTGCCTTCCCATTCTGCTATCTTAAGAGGTACTCCATATGCAACACCAATGATAGGCTTGGATAAAGAGTTGACGACTTTCAACCGCCCTGGATTTTTTGTGTATTTGATGCCCAACTTCTTAGCTTCATCTTTAGCAAGCAAATTATGGGATGCACCTGTATCTACTAAAGCCTTGGTGTATCCTCCATTTACCCTGGCATCCACGAACATTAGCCTTCCTCTTTTAGTCTTATTCTCTTCTATAGCACATAGTGCCTCAACATCCCATTCATCGTCTACTTCCTTTTTGGAAGTTACTACATTGCTTTCCACAGACTTTTTCTTTGACCAGCAATCCTTGGACATGTGGCCCCACTTTCCACAATTGTTGCAGTTGCCTTCGAACCTCCTCCCCCGAGAACTCTTATTTGTCGGTCTTTTGAGATCTCCATGGTTGTGAGGTTCCTGGCTGACTCTTCCCTTTGTCAGCATTTTTGTATCCTTCTTTAGAAGGTGGCTTGAAATTCCTCCGAATTTTGCTTGTGTAGAGTGCTTCCTCTTCACTCTTTAGCGTGATGCCTCCTATTTGCTTAGCCATAGCTTCTTGGCTGGCCAACAAATTCTCAAACTCTACAAGTGATGGTTGAACGGGCCATCCTTGTACAGCAGTAATGAAGCTTATATATTATGGCCTCAGTCCATGGATGATGATCCTTTTCATTCGAGCTTCTGCAATGACAGATTGCGGATCTATTTCAGTAATCTCCCGACATATCGACTTGACCTTGTGGAAATATTGAGCAATCGTCATGTCACGTTGTGAGATTGATAATAGCTCGTTCTCCAAAAGTTGTAGTCTCGTATCATTCTTCTTTGAGAAAAGCATCAGAAACGTGTCCCAAGCTTCTTTCGGGGTGTTCTCATCCCGAATATGCTCCAACATCTCTTCTTCGATTGTCGTCTTCAAGGAAAACATTGCTTTGCCAGCTTTGATTTTCCATTTACGCAAAGCACCATTAACGTCTTCCTCTGGTGGCGTAGTTTCGCTTCCACCAACGACCTCCCATAGATCTTGTCCTTGTATGTAGGACTTCATACATGTTTCCCACGTTTTGTAGTTGTTGTTGTTGAGTTTCTTGATTCCTCCGACGACTTGGAGATCACCCATCGTGTTAGCAGTACCTCGGTAATACCAAACAAGCTAGTTTCGAAACTAAACTTGAAGAGTCACAAACTACTCACGATACAACGAGAATTACTCGTTCTCACTATCAAGAAACCTTGCTCTGATACCAGATTGTTGAACACGACTCTTTTTTATGGGAAACAACAAGACTTTTATTAAGACACTTAAGGAGATTTTACACTTTGAGAGACTACTACACTTTTCTTACTTGGAGGCTTTTCTTGGATATTTAGATGTTGGATGGTTTGGAGCAAATGAGCTCCACACCTATTTATAGGTGTTTCCACCTCCTTATAGGAAGTTTATAGATCTACATACATTCATGACTATTCTAGAACTATCTACCATATTCTATATCAATTACAAGGTTTTATATGTTTCTAGAATGTGCTATAATGTCCTAGATAAGTATACACATTCTTGTGCCTTCCATAGTGTTCTAGAATGTTCAATAGCCTTCCAGGGTCTTCCATCTCGTTCTAGAGTATTCTATAATCTTCTGGCATCTTCTAGACTCCTCCATAGTATTCCATAATGTTCTAGAATCTTCCAGATCACTCTAGAGCATGCTAACTTCTTTCTAGACAATAACATGATTCTATTAGGCTAGTGATGACTTTCAACACTCCCCCTCAACACTAGCCCTTATTCGTTGTACCATGTTGAGCTGATAATTAAAGCCCTCATATTTTTCAGTACTTAACCCTTTGTGAACTCCATTTGCTACTTAGTCATTAGTCTTGATATGTTTCATATTGACTTCTTCCTTGAGAACTTTTTCTCTTCCACATGCTTTGTTTTTCCTCAGCTGCTGCAGTAGTTGCTTCGTATATTGTTTTCGTAGTTGACGATGACATTCGTGGTTGCCTCTTGTCCCACCATAATATTATTCCTGACCCCGTTGAACTCTCTTGTATAGCTTCTTACACCTCCCTTTGGTAAACTTGTAAGCATGTGGGTTGTCCCTTTTACAAGATTTGGAAAATTTCCGTAATATTAACATGTTATGATGTAATCCGTTATTGATATGCTCATCTCGTTTAGAGGTTGCCCCATTGAGATATTCTACTTTGCTCTTACGAATTAATGTGTTTTTCTTCTTTTTCGCCTTATCAAGTTTCTCTATCACATGTTCCATTTTTCGTCTAAGATGCGACTTTTTATGCAACTCTGGTGACGTCATGTTCTTATTCTCCTTTGGAATGTCCATCTTCAAGGGAATAACTTCCTCCTTCAAGGTTGTCATAAACTCTGTCTCGCTCTTCTTGAGACCTTTGTTGAGTTTCATAGTTGATAGCATTCGGGATCCAATCATATTTCTCTTCAAGGGTACAATGTGAATTATTGAACCCTTGGTGATACGCATGGTATCATCTCTCTCAAACGACCAGGGTCGTACATTGTCTAGAAAATACATTCCCAATACCATACGATAGTCATGCATATGCACCACTGTCAAGTCTATGGTGCCTTCCCATTCTGCTATCTTAAGAGGTACTCCATATGCAACACCAATGATAGGCTTGGATAAAGAGTTGACGACTTTCAACCGCCCTGGATTTTTTGTGTATTTGATGCCCAACTTCTTAGCTTCATCTTTAGCAAGCAAATTATGGGATGCACCTGTATCTACTAAAGCCTTGGTGTATCCTCCATTTACCCTGGCATCCACGAACATTAGCCTTCCTCTTTTAGTCTTATTCTCTTCTATAGCACATAGTGCCTCAACATCCCATTCATCGTCTACTTCCTTTTTGGAAGTTACTACATTGCTTTCCACAGACTTTTTCTTTGACCAGCAATCCTTGGACATGTGGCCCCACTTTCCACAATTGTTGCAGTTGCCTTCGAACCTCCTCCCCCGAGAACTCTTATTTGTCGGTCTTTTGAGATCTCCATGGTTGTGAGGTTCCTGGCTGACTCTTCCCTTTGTCAGCATTTTTGTATCCTTCTTTAGAAGGTGGCTTGAAATTCCTCCGAATTTTGCTTGTGTAGAGTGCTTCCTCTTCACTCTTTAGCGTGATGCCTCCTATTTGCTTAGCCATAGCTTCTTGGCTGGCCAACAAATTCTCAAACTCTACAAGTGATGGTTGAACGGGCCATCCTTGTACAGCAGTAATGAAGCTTATATATTATGGCCTCAGTCCATGGATGATGATCCTTTTCATTCGAGCTTCTGCAATGACAGATTGCGGATCTATTTCAGTAATCTCCCGACATATCGACTTGACCTTGTGGAAATATTGAGCAATCGTCATGTCACGTTGTGAGATTGATAATAGCTCGTTCTCCAAAAGTTGTAGTCTCGTATCATTCTTCTTTGAGAAAAGCATCAGAAACGTGTCCCAAGCTTCTTTCGGGGTGTTCTCATCCCGAATATGCTCCAACATCTCTTCTTCGATTGTCGTCTTCAAGGAAAACATTGCTTTGCCAGCTTTGATTTTCCATTTACGCAAAGCACCATTAACGTCTTCCTCTGGTGGCGTAGTTTCGCTTCCACCAACGACCTCCCATAGATCTTGTCCTTGTATGTAGGACTTCATACATGTTTCCCACGTTTTGTAGTTGTTGTTGTTGAGTTTCTTGATTCCTCCGACGACTTGGAGATCACCCATCGTGTTAGCAGTACCTCGGTAATACCAAACAAGCTAGTTTCGAAACTAAACTTGAAGAGTCACAAACTACTCACGATACAACGAGAATTACTCGTTCTCACTATCAAGAAACCTTGCTCTGATACCAGATTGTTGAACACGACTCTTTTTTATGGGAAACAACAAGACTTTTATTAAGACACTTAAGGAGATTTTACACTTTGAGAGACTACTACACTTTTCTTACTTGGAGGCTTTTCTTGGATATTTAGATGTTGGATGGTTTGGAGCAAATGAGCTCCACACCTATTTATAGGTGTTTCCACCTCCTTATAGGAAGTTTATAGATCTACATACATTCATGACTATTCTAGAACTATCTACCATATTCTATATCAATTACAAGGTTTTATATGTTTCTAGAATGTGCTATAATGTCCTAGATAAGTATAGACATTCTTGTGCCTTCCATAGTGTTCTAGAATGTTCAATAGCCTTCCAGGGTCTTCCATCTCGTTCTAGAGTATTCTATAATCTTCTGGCATCTTCTAGACTCCTCCATAGTATTCCATAATGTTCTAGAATCTTCCAGATCACTCTAGAGCATGCTAACTTCTTTCTAGACAATAACATGATTCTATTAGGCTAGTGATGACTTTCAACACTCCCCCTCAACACTAGCCCTTATTCGTTGTACCATGTTGAGCTGATAATTAAAGCCCTCATATTTTTCAGTACTTAACCCTTTGTGAACTCCATTTGCTACTTAGTCATTAGTCTTGATATGTTTCATATTGACTTCTTCCTTGAGAACTTTTTCTCTTCCACATGCTTTGTTTTTCCTCAGCTGCTGCAGTAGTTGCTTCGTATATTGTTTTCGTAGTTGACGATGACATTCGTGGTTGCCTCTTGTCCCACCATAATATTATTCCTGACCCCGTTGAACTCTCTTGTATAGCTTCTTACACCTCCCTTTGGTAAACTTGTAAGCATGTGGGTTGTCCCTTTTACAAGATTTGGAAAATTTCCGTAATATTAACATGTTATGATGTAATCCGTTATTGATATGCTCATCTCGTTTAGAGGTTGCCCCATTGAGATATTCTACTTTGCTCTTACGAATTAATGTGTTTTTCTTCTTTTTCGCCTTATCAAGTTTCTCTATCACATGTTCCATTTTTCGTCTAAGATGCGACTTTTTATGCAACTCTGGTGACGTCATGTTCTTATTCTCCTTTGGAATGTCCATCTTCAAGGGAATAACTTCCTCCTTCAAGGTTGTCATAAACTCTGTCTCGCTCTTCTTGAGACCTTTGTTGAGTTTCATAGTTGATAGCATTCGGGATCCAATCATATTTCTCTTCAAGGGTACAATGTGAATTATTGAACCCTTGGTGATACGCATGGTATCATCTCTCTCAAACGACCAGGGTCGTACATTGTCTAGAAAATACATTCCCAATACCATACGATAGTCATGCATATGCACCACTGTCAAGTCTATGGTGCCTTCCCATTCTGCTATCTTAAGAGGTACTCCATATGCAACACCAATGATAGGCTTGGATAAAGAGTTGACGACTTTCAACCGCCCTGGATTTTTTGTGTATTTGATGCCCAACTTCTTAGCTTCATCTTTAGCAAGCAAATTATGGGATGCACCTGTATCTACTAAAGCCTTGGTGTATCCTCCATTTACCCTGGCATCCACGAACATTAGCCTTCCTCTTTTAGTCTTATTCTCTTCTATAGCACATAGTGCCTCAACATCCCATTCATCGTCTACTTCCTTTTTGGAAGTTACTACATTGCTTTCCACAGACTTTTTCTTTGACCAGCAATCCTTGGACATGTGGCCCCACTTTCCACAATTGTTGCAGTTGCCTTCGAACCTCCTCCCCCGAGAACTCTTATTTGTCGGTCTTTTGAGATCTCCATGGTTGTGAGGTTCCTGGCTGACTCTTCCCTTTGTCAGCATTTTTGTATCCTTCTTTAGAAGGTGGCTTGAAATTCCTCCGAATTTTGCTTGTGTAGAGTGCTTCCTCTTCACTCTTTAGCGTGATGCCTCCTATTTGCTTAGCCATAGCTTCTTGGCTGGCCAACAAATTCTCAAACTCTACAAGTGATGGTTGAACGGGCCATCCTTGTACAGCAGTAATGAAGCTTATATATTATGGCCTCAGTCCATGGATGATGATCCTTTTCATTCGAGCTTCTGCAATGACAGATTGCGGATCTATTTCAGTAATCTCCCGACATATCGACTTGACCTTGTGGAAATATTGAGCAATCGTCATGTCACGTTGTGAGATTGATAATAGCTCGTTCTCCAAAAGTTGTAGTCTCGTATCATTCTTCTTTGAGAAAAGCATCAGAAACGTGTCCCAAGCTTCTTTCGGGGTGTTCTCATCCCGAATATGCTCCAACATCTCTTCTTCGATTGTCGTCTTCAAGGAAAACATTGCTTTGCCAGCTTTGATTTTCCATTTACGCAAAGCACCATTAACGTCTTCCTCTGGTGGCGTAGTTTCGCTTCCACCAACGACCTCCCATAGATCTTGTCCTTGTATGTAGGACTTCATACATGTTTCCCACGTTTTGTAGTTGTTGTTGTTGAGTTTCTTGATTCCTCCGACGACTTGGAGATCACCCATCGTGTTAGCAGTACCTCGGTAATACCAAACAAGCTAGTTTCGAAACTAAACTTGAAGAGTCACAAACTACTCACGATACAACGAGAATTACTCGTTCTCACTATCAAGAAACCTTGCTCTGATACCAGATTGTTGAACACGACTCTTTTTTATGGGAAACAACAAGACTTTTATTAAGACACTTAAGGAGATTTTACACTTTGAGAGACTACTACACTTTTCTTACTTGGAGGCTTTTCTTGGATATTTAGATGTTGGATGGTTTGGAGCAAATGAGCTCCACACCTATTTATAGGTGTTTCCACCTCCTTATAGGAAGTTTATAGATCTACATACATTCATGACTATTCTAGAACTATCTACCATATTCTATATCAATTACAAGGTTTTATATGTTTCTAGAATGTGCTATAATGTCCTAGATAAGTATACACATTCTTGTGCCTTCCATAGTGTTCTAGAATGTTCAATAGCCTTCCAGGGTCTTCCATCTCGTTCTAGAGTATTCTATAATCTTCTGGCATCTTCTAGACTCCTCCATAGTATTCCATAATGTTCTAGAATCTTCCAGATCACTCTAGAGCATGCTAACTTCTTTCTAGACAATAACATGATTCTATTAGGCTAGTGATGACTTTCAACACTCCCCCTCAACACTAGCCCTTATTCGTTGTACCATGTTGAGCTGATAATTAAAGCCCTCATATTTTTCAGTACTTAACCCTTTGTGAACTCCATTTGCTACTTAGTCATTAGTCTTGATATGTTTCATATTGACTTCTTCCTTGAGAACTTTTTCTCTTCCACATGCTTTGTTTTTCCTCAGCTGCTGCAGTAGTTGCTTCGTATATTGTTTTCGTAGTTGACGATGACATTCGTGGTTGCCTCTTGTCCCACCATAATATTATTCCTGACCCCGTTGAACTCTCTTGTATAGCTTCTTACACCTCCCTTTGGTAAACTTGTAAGCATGTGGGTTGTCCCTTTTACAAGATTTGGAAAATTTCCGTAATATTAACATGTTATGATGTAATCCGTTATTGATATGCTCATCTCGTTTAGAGGTTGCCCCATTGAGATATTCTACTTTGCTCTTACGAATTAATGTGTTTTTCTTCTTTTTCGCCTTATCAAGTTTCTCTATCACATGTTCCATTTTTCGTCTAAGATGCGACTTTTTATGCAACTCTGGTGACGTCATGTTCTTATTCTCCTTTGGAATGTCCATCTTCAAGGGAATAACTTCCTCCTTCAAGGTTGTCATAAACTCTGTCTCGCTCTTCTTGAGACCTTTGTTGAGTTTCATAGTTGATAGCATTCGGGATCCAATCATATTTCTCTTCAAGGGTACAATGTGAATTATTGAACCCTTGGTGATACGCATGGTATCATCTCTCTCAAACGACCAGGGTCGTACATTGTCTAGAAAATACATTCCCAATACCATACGATAGTCATGCATATGCACCACTGTCAAGTCTATGGTGCCTTCCCATTCTGCTATCTTAAGAGGTACTCCATATGCAACACCAATGATAGGCTTGGATAAAGAGTTGACGACTTTCAACCGCCCTGGATTTTTTGTGTATTTGATGCCCAACTTCTTAGCTTCATCTTTAGCAAGCAAATTATGGGATGCACCTGTATCTACTAAAGCCTTGGTGTATCCTCCATTTACCCTGGCATCCACGAACATTAGCCTTCCTCTTTTAGTCTTATTCTCTTCTATAGCACATAGTGCCTCAACATCCCATTCATCGTCTACTTCCTTTTTGGAAGTTACTACATTGCTTTCCACAGACTTTTTCTTTGACCAGCAATCCTTGGACATGTGGCCCCACTTTCCACAATTGTTGCAGTTGCCTTCGAACCTCCTCCCCCGAGAACTCTTATTTGTCGGTCTTTTGAGATCTCCATGGTTGTGAGGTTCCTGGCTGACTCTTCCCTTTGTCAGCATTTTTGTATCCTTCTTTAGAAGGTGGCTTGAAATTCCTCCGAATTTTGCTTGTGTAGAGTGCTTCCTCTTCACTCTTTAGCGTGATGCCTCCTATTTGCTTAGCCATAGCTTCTTGGCTGGCCAACAAATTCTCAAACTCTACAAGTGATGGTTGAACGGGCCATCCTTGTACAGCAGTAATGAAGCTTATATATTATGGCCTCAGTCCATGGATGATGATCCTTTTCATTCGAGCTTCTGCAATGACAGATTGCGGATCTATTTCAGTAATCTCCCGACATATCGACTTGACCTTGTGGAAATATTGAGCAATCGTCATGTCACGTTGTGAGATTGATAATAGCTCGTTCTCCAAAAGTTGTAGTCTCGTATCATTCTTCTTTGAGAAAAGCATCAGAAACGTGTCCCAAGCTTCTTTCGGGGTGTTCTCATCCCGAATATGCTCCAACATCTCTTCTTCGATTGTCGTCTTCAAGGAAAACATTGCTTTGCCAGCTTTGATTTTCCATTTACGCAAAGCACCATTAACGTCTTCCTCTGGTGGCGTAGTTTCGCTTCCACCAACGACCTCCCATAGATCTTGTCCTTGTATGTAGGACTTCATACATGTTTCCCACGTTTTGTAGTTGTTGTTGTTGAGTTTCTTGATTCCTCCGACGACTTGGAGATCACCCATCGTGTTAGCAGTACCTCGGTAATACCAAACAAGCTAGTTTCGAAACTAAACTTGAAGAGTCACAAACTACTCACGATACAACGAGAATTACTCGTTCTCACTATCAAGAAACCTTGCTCTGATACCAGATTGTTGAACACGACTCTTTTTTATGGGAAACAACAAGACTTTTATTAAGACACTTAAGGAGATTTTACACTTTGAGAGACTACTACACTTTTCTTACTTGGAGGCTTTTCTTGGATATTTAGATGTTGGATGGTTTGGAGCAAATGAGCTCCACACCTATTTATAGGTGTTTCCACCTCCTTATAGGAAGTTTATAGATCTACATACATTCATGACTATTCTAGAACTATCTACCATATTCTATATCAATTACAAGGTTTTATATGTTTCTAGAATGTGCTATAATGTCCTAGATAAGTATAGACATTCTTGTGCCTTCCATAGTGTTCTAGAATGTTCAATAGCCTTCTAGGGTCTTCCATCTCGTTCTAGAGTATTCTATAATCTTCTGGCATCTTCTAGACTCCTCCATAGTATTCCATAATGTTCTAGAATCTTCCAGATCATTCTAGATCATGCTAACTTCTTTCTAGACAATAACATGATTCTATTGGGCTAGTGATGACCTTCAACAAAAATAGCGGCCTAAGCTTCGAATTCAAGTTGTTTTATGAAATTAGGGTTTTCGATCGCTGGATTCTAACTTTCTAAAGTGGTTGCAGTCGTAGAGAGTCGTATACCAGGTCAAGTGGCAGGATAAGGAAAATCGGTAGGCGGGATAAGAAAAAATGATGGAGGGATATCGAAAATTAACAGGCAGTGTTTTTTTAACGTCATGCATATATCCCCTTTGTTTTATTTAGTAATAATTCAAGGTAATGATTTTGTTTTATAAGGTATCATATCACTTTTTTTGCTTTCCATTCCAATTTATTATGTTGACTAAATCCACGACTATTTTAAACCCTAATAAAAAGGTACATAATTCTTAAATGCAGTAATTCACTTTTCAACTGCCGTACAATATTCAATTACCTCCTTTGCAACATATCCTTCAACAATACTGCCTTCTGGTCAATATCGATTCCTTACATACCTTTTTAAGACACCCATATATCTCTCAAATGGATACATGTATCGCAAGAATACCAAGCCACAATACTTTTTTTCTTTTACAATATGAGATATCAGATGAACCATGACATCAAAAAATGATGGTGGGAAATACATCTCGACTTGGTATAAAGTCATGATAATATCACTTTCCCATGAATCCAACACATCAGGATCCATAACTTTTGAATGAATCATGTGGAAAAACAAGTATAGCTTTGTGATTGTGTTTCAGAGACGGTTTGGCAGTATTCCACGAAATGCAATCGGAATCACATGCATCATTAAAACATGACAATTATGGGACTTCATACCCATCAACTTTAGTTCATTCATCGGCATTGATCTTTTAACGTTAGCGGAATAGCCAGATTGAACCTTTATGTCATGCAAGCATTGACAAATTTTTTTTTTTGGCCTTCGACATTTTATAACAAGCTACTGGTAAATATGTGTGCCTTCCAACATTCTCAATAGGAGCAAGCTTGGGTCGAATTCCCATTTTGATCATGTCTTTTTGAACTTTTACCCCATCTTTCTATAATCTCTCTCTCTCTCTGATTTTTCGCACTCTGATTTCAAATGGTATCAGAGCGAGTGAAACCCTAATCCGCTACTTTCTTCAAATTTTCTTTTATCGATCACTATATCTTTGCTTCGTGTATCAATCTCTAAAGCCCTCCTTGCTGTTGATCGATCCCCAGTACATTTGGCTTCTGTTTCTTTAATCCTACTAAATCCACACAATTAACCATTGGTGACGTTGTCAATCCTCCTACTTCTACTCAGTCTTTTATCATAACTAGAAATCAATCAATCACATCGGAAAAATTAACTGGGTCTGCTAATTATCTATCATGGGCAGCCTCAGTCAAGATGTGGTTCAAAGGTCAAGGTCAAATTGATCATTTGACAAAGCATGTGACAGAAATTGCAATAGCAGATCGTGCAAAATGGGAACAAGTTGATGCTTAATTCTGTAACTTATTGTGGCAATCCATTGATCCCTCGATTATACAACTATTTCGACCATTCGAAACATGTTACGATGTCTGGACTGAAGCATCTGAATGTTAAACAAATGACATACAACGTTTGTACACTGTTGTTCACAATATCCAGAGTTTAAAACAAGATGGAAGTATGGAGTCATATCTGGGACATGTTCGTGACCTGATGCAAGAGTTTGAGGCTCTTATGCCATTTGTAAACTCACCTGCTGCGCAAACTGCACAACAAGATAAATTCTTCATGGTAGCTGCTCTCTCATACCTCAAACAAGAATTTGAATCTGCTAGGCATCAAATTCTTACCAGCTTTATTGTGTCCACCATGAAGGATACTTTTCGTAGACTACTTAACATGGCTGGTACACATATAGCAAAACAAGAGTCAACTCCCTCTACTTTCATGGTCAATCCCAGTCTAACCCCAACTCCTTCTGTTTTTGCCTCGGGTTCAAAGTAAGGAAATAATGGCAAGCGCCCATCATGTGAGTTTTGCCATCGACTTGGTCACACAGAGGACAAGTACTGGAAGAAACATGGACAACCAGCTGCTCCATCAACTCAGACCAGTCAATCTACTGTTGGCTCCATACATGCTGGTTCATCAACTCAGACAGTTAATATGCCTTTATCTGATTATGAAGCATTTATGAGATTTCAAGCAGCTCAACATTCAGCCTCTATTGCAACTAGCCACACTGGAACTCCCTAGGCCTTTGCTACTCAAGGCCAATCTAGTAGCCCTTGGATTGTTGATTCGGGTGCTACCGATCACTCTGTGGTAACAAACATCTTTTTTCTCAATTAAATTGTTCGGATTCTTTACCGCCGATTGTTTTTGCTGATGGCAATAAGACTGTTGTCAATGGAATAGGCAAAGCACAACCTATCTCTTCATTGTCCTTGGACTCAGTTTTATATGTTCCCGAATCCCTTTCAATTTACTATAAGTCAGTCGCATCACTAAAACTCATTCATGCTCAGTAACCTTTACTCCTAACTCTGTTTTTCTACAGGACCTGAGCACAGGACGGATGATTGGTGAAGGGCATGAGTCACAAGGTCACTACTATATGGGTGGATCTCTTCCTTCCATTTCAGTCAGTACAGTGTCCCCATCTTATCTACATCACTTATATGACCATCCTTCCTTTTCCAAGTTAAAGAAGATAATGCCAAGTTTGTCATCATTGGAGTCCTTCGAGTGTGAGTCATGTCAAATGGGAAAAACACTAGTGGTGTCTTTCTTAAACGTGTCAATAATCATGTCGAGTCTCCGTTTTCCCTTGTACACACTGATGTGTGGGGTCCTAGTAGAGTCGGTTCAACATTGGGTTTTAAATATTTTGTTACATTTATTGACAATTATTCACGTTCAACATGGTTATTTTTGATGAAACATCGTTCTGAATTATTTTCAATATTCAAAGAATTTTGTGCTAAAATAAAAACTCAGTTTGGTACAATTATTCGTTTTCTTAGAAGTGATAATGCTCTTGAGTACTTTTCTACACCGTTTCAGGAGTTTATGTCTTCTAACGGCATTCTACATGAATCGTCTTGCCCTCGAACCCCATAACAAAATGGTGTTGCCAAGAGAAAAAATCGTCACCTCATTGAAACGACACGCACATTATCGTTACATGCCAACATAGCACTCAAATTTTGGGCTGATGTTGTGATGACCGCTTGCTATCTGGTTAATCGTATGCCATCTTCTATCTTACGGAATCAAACTCCCTTTTCTATCTTGTTTCCGAATCAGAAGCCTTATCACCTTCCTTTACATTCCATTGGATCTATATGTTTCATCCATTGTCTAGATCCGGGTCAGGATAAACTTGCTACAAAAGCAATCAAATGTGTCTTTCTTGGCTACTCCAGGTTACAGAAAGGTTATAAGTGTTACTCTCCTATCCTGAACAAATATTTGATGGTTGCCGATGTTACGTTCTTTGACCATCAACTCTATTACTCTCTATATCCACAAGAAAAGTCCAATGTTGATCAGATCCTTCCGATTCCTATTCCAGATATTCCCTCAACTGAAAACACTTCTAGTCCTGTTTTCGATCCTCATCCATTGAAAACCTATCATCTTCGTACTCACCCTCGTCCTCCTACACACACTCAACCTACTAATGCTCGAGACACAGATCCTCCCATTATAAAGATTATAGAGACCACTGACTCATCTCCTTCGTCGGCTACTCCACCAACTCTAGGTCCATCTACTGATGACCTCCCTATTGCCCAACGAAAAGGTAAACGCTCAACTGCCAAACCCTATCCCATTTATAATTATGTAAACTACAATCAATTGTCCCCAACCTTTTCAGCTTGTGTTGCCAGTCTTGTAACAATACCTATTCCTAAGTCTGTCAATGAGGCTTTATCACATCCAGGGTGGTGTAAGGAAATGGTCGATGAGATGTCAGCATTACACGAGAATGAGACATGGCAGTTAGTTCCATTACCTCCTGGAAAGTCAAAAGTTGGATGTCGTTGGATATTCACTCCTAAAGTTGGGCCAGATGGTAAACTTGATCGTTTGAAAGCTCGTTTAGTAGCAAAGGGGTATACTCAAATATTTGGTCTGGATTATAGTGATACCTTCTCCCCAGTTGCCAAGACGACTAGTATTCGCCTTCTTCTATCCATGGCTGCTATACGTCACCGGCCATTATATCAACTGGACATAAAAATGCATTTCTCCATGGTGATCTACAAGAAGAGGTATACATGGAGCAACCACCTAGGTTTATTGCTCAGGGGGAGTCTGGTCTGGATTCTAAGCTACGCAAATCACTTTATGGTTTAAAACAGTCTCCAAGAGCTTGGTTTGGGAGATTCAATTATGTGGTAAAAGAATTTGGGATAAGTCCAAGTAAGGCAGATCAGTCGGTGTTCTATTGTATTTCAGGAATACGATGTATTTACTTGGTAGTATACGTTGATGACATTGTTATTATAGGAAATGATCATGAGGGGATCAAGCATCTAAAAGATCACTTGTTTAAACACTTTCAGAAAAAAGACATGGGCAATCTTAGATACTTTCTAGGGCTAGAGGTTGCAAAGTCCAAGGAAGATATATCAATATCTCAAAGGAAGTATGCTCTAGATATTTTAGAGGAAGCTTATCTAATTGTGTAACAGCCCGGAATTCCAAATATTGATATAATTATGACTTTGGGGGTGTTTTAAGAGGGGACTCGGCGAGTTGGAGCCTAGATTCGCCGAGTAGGATCGTAGACCGAGTCGCGGGTTCGCGACTGGACTCGACGAGTCTAGATATGGACTCGGCGAGTCTGCGCTGTTTGACGAAAACCCTAACCGTTCAGGTTTGGGAAGTATAAGAGGAACTTATTGGCCGTCATTGTTCATTTTAGCCTTCTGAGAAGAACCCTAAATCGATTGGGTGCATCTGGAGCAAGGATCATAGGCCATTGTTGATTATAGAAGAGTGATTGTGCAAGGAAGAGAAGAGATTGGCTAAAGGAGCAGCAAGGGGGTCACATTCTGAGGATTGGGGACACAGAGAATACATCATCCAGGTAAGAATTCGTGTATGCTCTGCTATATTGATGTATTTATGGATTTAGGGTTTATGGAACCCTTGTGTGATTAGATTGACTGTTACCCTAGTCCCCTAAACGAGTGTAACCCTGTATTAGGACCTTAGAGGTCCAGAAGGTCCCATGCTTGTGTATTTCGGGACAATACTTATCTCAGGAAGCAGTTTGATCGACTGCATGGCATGGACTCGACGAGTCTGATGAACAGACTCGGCGAGTAGCTTGAAGAATAACTGGGACTCGTCGAGTTGTTCTTCAGACTCGGCGAGTTGAGTCGGGGTGGCCCCGCGATTCTTCCAGGAGGAACTCGTCGAGTAAAAAGGGGATACTCGACGTGTAGAAAGGGAATCTTAAGGAATCGGTGAGTCAAGGGCGAGTGGACTCAGAGTCGTTGAACTCGGCGAGTCTTGGGGTGACTCGGCGAGTTAGGTCGCGGGTTAAGTGAAGTTCTGAGTATGGGGACTCGGCGAGTCATAGGGTTGACTCGGCGAGTAGGGTCAGTCAGGGGTTGACTTTGACCTTGTCTTTGATCAAGGATTGACCAGTGGTTCCAGGGGTATTTTGGTAATTGTTGTTTATCATTGAGTTCAGTGCATTGGTGGCTATCCAGAGGTGGAGATCGTGTCAGTGATCGGAGCAGCTTGAGCTATCTGTTCAGTCGGCAGTTTCGAGGTGAGTTATCCTCACTATATCGCTAGGGTTTATGGCACCAATGCCAACCCTTTTTTCGGATGGAAATCCGAGTAGTTGTCAGTTGTTACATGTTATGGGCCGGAAGGCATTACTATGTGGACCGGAAGGTCATGGCCTGGAAAGGCGTATGTATGCATTTAGTATGTTGATTGATTCATAGGGTAATGTTATGATAGTGACCGGCTAGACCGGTATCTTGTTAGAGTAATGCTATGATATGTGATCTGTTGATCGATTGTTGTCTATGAACTGCTATATGATTATTTGTTATGTTATATATGCATTTTATGCTTATGGGCCGGAAGGCGATATGTTATGGGCCGGAAGGCGATTATGTTGTGTGTTGGACCGGAAGGTCAGGGCCTGGAAAGGCGTATATGTGGATGGTATTCTGGGGGTATCTCACTAAGCTCTCGGGCTTACAGTTGTGGTTTTATGTTTCAGGTTCTCAAGAGTCTGTGACAAGGCAATGGCGTGATCGTACCGTTCCTCGCGTTGGTGTTTTATGAATTGAACCTGGGAAATACTCTGTTAAATAATGTATTGAAAACCTTTTTGTAACAACGTTAATAAAATGGGTGATTTTGAAAAGTTTTAATTGTTTTGAAATTTTGGATGTTACAAGTTGGTATCAGAGCCTTGGTTTGAGTGAATTGGGGAAACATTCGTGTGACTCCAGTCTCAAATCGAGGAGGATTTTAAAAGGAAAAAAAATTAAAATGAGAAATTAAAATGGTTTTCAAATTTAGTAAAAGGAGGACGCGGAGGTACGATCAGCCGGAGCCAGTAAGTAACCCCAAGATACCATACATGATATTTGTTTATTTGAGCTTGATAGAACAGCATGCTAGAGTTAGGCTAGGGATCTTCAGGAATTCATGATAATGTTGCCTGATATGTGATGCCTGTAGCCTAGGGTCCATTATGGGATGTTCTCAGTGTTCCTCTAGTGGTGAGGGTTGATAGTTGTTATGCATGTTCCCTAGGGTATTGTGGTAGTACTTCATACAAATATGGGTAGGTGTGGAAGGTAGTATGGGCCCGTACTACTGAAAGCACAGGACCCATACGCGTATCAGGGAAACCATGGTCTCTAGGGTAGGGTTGCGAGAGTTGGATCCCAGGATTTTGGGAAGTGTTTGAGATTGGTAGGGTGTCCTCATCATGGAGATCTCGAGGCATGATGATAGCGGATCCGGATCAGGATCGGGAGCTGGAGGACGAGTTCCGGGTGGATCAGTGCCGTCGAAGGTTATCGATCGGACGAGCACGAGCGAGCGGGATGCGAGGATTCGTGGGATCCTGCGTGATGGGGTTGCTGCATTGTTCCGGGCTGAGTTGCCGGAGTTGTTTGGGTCGATCAAGACCGCCATCATTGAGTATTTCGACGAACGATATGCGGCTCTCGCAGAGACGGTTGCCGCGGCGGCTACAACGGCTGTAGCAGCGGCGAGGGGAGGAGCTAGTCGGGGTTTTCAGTATCGGGACTTCTATTATACGAAGCCTCCCACATTCGATAGGGTTCAGGACCCGATTGTTGCTATTAGATGGTTATCAGATGTGGAGGGGTATTTCTCCACGAGTTTATACTCTGCTGATCAGAGGGTGGGGTGTGCTCTGAACCTGTTGAGGCTAGGAGCGAAGGATTTATGGAGATTGACTACGAGGTCATTTTTTTCGACGTGCAGAGGGCTGCGGTTTCAGGGGATCAGTTCAGAGAGATGTTCAGTATTCGCTATGTTCCGCGAGATGAGAGGGAGAGATTGGCTCGAGAGTTCCTTGAGTTGAAGCAGGATTTGGAGTCGGTGACTGAGAGCACCGGGATGTTTATTGAGAGGGCGATGTTTTGCCCTGAGTTCGCTTCGGAGCAGGCTCAGATGTCCCGATATCTGAGTATGCTCAAGGGGGATATCAGACAGTTCGTGTCTGCGCAGAGGTGCGAGACCTTGTTGGTGTTGCAGGAGGCCGCCATGTGGCGTGAGTTAGAGGTTGAGTTGTAGTTGCGTGAGCGGAGGCAGGCCCCGATGCAGTCGCCGTCGGCGCCGAAACGGTCCAGGACCGTAGATGTTAGAATGGGGGGATCGGAGCGGCCACACTTGTGGGAAGTGTGGGAGGGATGGCACCGGAGATTGTTGGTCCGGTGGTGCATGCCGCAAGTGCGGAAAAGGGGGGCACTATGCGCGGGACCGTCGGCAGTCAGTGCCGATTCGGGATTCGAGGGTTGTTATCATTGTCAGCAGGCTGGACATTTTAGGGTCAACTGTCCACCGCTTTCTGCAGGACCGGTGCAGGCTCTAGCACCGGCCACCTCGAGGAGTTCAGGAGGAGGACAGGACGGAGCAGAGCCCCAAGGGCTCAGGGTCGTACTTATCGGCTTGCGGCAGAGCGAGGCGGAGAAGTGCCGGAGGCAGCTGCGGGTATGAGGCTTTCTTGATGTCTTGATTGCCTTGCGTTGATTGTGGCGTATTGTTCGTGCTGGTATCTTGTGTGGATTTCGATGCGGTATTCGTTATTTCGCGGGTTGGGCATGGTTATGGATTGGTGCTTCAGATTTTCGCTTTGGCATTCGTTGTTTCTTGATGGGTTGGTATGGTTATAGTTCGGTGTTTTGGTGCCGGTAGCCTCGTGCGGTTTTCGATGTGGTATTCATCCTTTGGCAGGTGGTGGGCTTGGTTACGGGTTATTATTGGGAATTCCGTTGGTTATCGTTCGTGAGGGTTGTTAGTGGAGATGCGGCACTGGGTTGAATGTCGGGTAGCGTCTGCAGTCGTAGAGTGGATAATTGAAAGACCGGATTCTTTTGAGTGAATTGATCAGGGAGGAGATGTGTTTTGCTGAGGGTTGCTTATGCTTGTGGGAAGCAGTCAGTGTGTAAATGTTCTCTTTGTGCAGGATTGTTCTGAAAGGTTGTTAATGACGATCGGTGGCAGTTAGTCAGTGCTTTAGTGGGGGAGAATTGGAGAATTCTCCGGGAGATCGATGAGTATGTGAGGGTGCTTAGCTGTTGGGATTCAGCAGTGTTTGTCAGCTCAGAGTATAGGCCGACGAGAGCGAGTGTCGGGTATGCGGGGCGGGATACAGACCTAGGGCATTTGATTGTGGAGGCCTGAGAGAAGGCCGGAATCAAGCTTGAGTAAGTAACCGGGGTTATGCGATCAGAGTATTTGTATGTTTGAGGTACGTGATGGGTTGTACTGCATTAATCCCACGGGATTATGTTGTGCATGTTTCTAGAGCTGGAACCAGAAGGTTCCCAGAGTTAGAACCTGAGGGTTCGCAGAGTTGGGTGTACGGACCCACAGAGATATAGCCTCGAGTGGCTAGTATGTGTTATGAGAGTCGGTCCAGCCATGCTGGAGACTCTGTTGGTATTGCTGGATCAGTTTGAGATTGCGGATTGTGTATGTTGCAGTGTGATTGCATTGGAAGGTCTGGCCCCGGGTTAGTGATCTTGTTTAGCTGAGGCAGTGACTTTGATGAGTGGAGAGAGTGCATGGGATTGAGAGCCCCTGCAATGAGAACCAGAGTATGTGAATAGCGGTCACGCAAAAAGGGTGGTGTCGTTTGGGGCAAGCACCGTAGCACCGGTTGGAGTGGCATTATGGCCAAGAGGGTCCCTTGGAAGGAAAAGAGAAAGGTGTGTAACTCTGAAAGGGAGTGCAAGTTCACGAGAATGAAAGCTGCAGAGCAGAGTTATGGTTAGAGTATTTCGAGTATGCCTTCGAGCATCGTGTTCGCAGCAGCGAAGTAGGAACCCATCCGGTTTGGAGATGTCTGTTGAGGCTCAGAAGGAATGCAGGGGGAGAGAGAATCTTAAATTCTCCGTGTGATTCTGTTCAGAGTGTAGGATGGATGTAGTGGTTCATCTTGGGAGATGTTCGAGGATATCATCAGTGTATCGGGTCTTCCAACTTGCGGGTGTTGGGGCTAGTTCAGCATGTGTATGTGATGGCAAGAGGAGAACTTGTGAGAGTTGCTCTGAGAGTGAGAATGGATCTCTCAGTCGATCCGGAATGGACAAAGTGGGCTTTGGATCGGGGATCCGGTGGTTCATGGTTTCCTAACCCTTATGGGTCGAGTGATCGTTAAGATTTAGAGCAGAGTTGCATCTTGGGTAATTTTCGGTTACAGAGAGCGATGGACAGTACAGAGATCGGGCTTCAGTCGACAGAGCAGATTCAGCAGATGAGACAGAGGTTATTGACCGCCCAGAGTCGACAGGAAAAGTTATGCAGACCGACGCCGGTCCGAGCTTGAGTTTCAGGTCGGTGACTTCGTACTCCTGAAGGCCTCTCCTTGGAGAGGAGTGATTCGATTCAAGAAGAGGGGCAAGTTGGGGCCCCGGTATATTGGGCCTTTTCATGTGATTGCGGGAGTAGGCTTGGGGTTCTACCGGTTGGAGTTGCCCACGGATTTGAGACAAATCCACGATATTTTCATGTGTCGCAATTGAGGAGGTATATAGCCGATGAGTCGGCAGTGGTTCCATTAGAAGACATTCAGGTGGATGCAAGCCTGAATTATGCCGAGAAGCCAGTGGTCATCAGAGGACGGAAGATCGAGGTTCTGAGGAATAAGGAGATACCTCTGGTGTTAGTTCAGTGGCAGCACCGGAGGGGATCAGAAATGAACTGTGACCTGGACCGTGATATGTGGGAGCAGCATCCGGGGCTATTTTCAGAGTGGGACTTCGAGGGCGAAGTCTAGTTCTAGTGGGGGAGAGTTGTAACAGCCCGGAATTCCAAATATTGATATAATTATGACTTTGGGGGTGTTTTAAGAGGGGACTCGGCGAGTTGGAGCCTAGACTCGCCGAGTAGGATCGTAGACCGAGTCGCGGGTTCGCGACTGGACTCGACGAGTCTAGATATGGACTCGGCGAGTCTGCGCTGTTTGACGAAAACCCTAACCGTTCAGGTTTGGGAAGTATAAGAGGAACTTATTGGCCGTCATTGTTCATTTTAGCCTTCTGAGAAGAACCCTAAATTGATTGGGTGCATCTGGAGCAAGGATCATAGGCCATTGTTGATTATAGAAGAGTGATTGTGCAAGGAAGAGAAGAGATTGGCTAAAGGAGCAGCAAGGGGGTCACATTCTGAGGATTGGGGACACAGAGAATACATCATCCAGGTAAGAATTCGTGTATGCTCTGCTATATTGATGTATTTATGGATTTAGGGTTTATGGAACCCTTGTGTGATTAGATTGACTGTTACCCTAGTCCCCTAAACGAGTGTAACCCTGTATTAGGACCTTAGAGGTCCAGAAGGTCCCATGCTTGTGTATTTCGGGACAATACTTATCTCAGGAAGCAGTTTGATCGACTGCATGGCATGGACTCGACGAGTCTGATGAACAGACTCGGCGAGTAGCTTGAAGAATAACTGGGACTCGTCGAGTTGTTCTTCAGACTCGGCGAGTTGAGTCAGGGTGGCCCCGCGATTCTTCCAGGAGGAACTCGTCGAGTAAAAAGGGGATACTCGACGTGTAGAAAGGGAATCTTAAGGAATCGGTGAGTCAAGGGCGAGTGGACTCAGAGTCGTTGAACTCGGCGAGTCTTGGGGTGACTCGGCGAGTTAGGTCGCGGGTTAAGTGAAGTTCTGAGTATGGGGACTCGGCGAGTCATAGGGTTGACTCGGCGAGTAGGGTCAGTCAGGGGTTGACTTTGACCTTGTCTTTGATCAAGGATTGACCAGTGGTTCCAGGGGTATTTTGGTAATTGTTGTTTATCATTGAGTTCAGTGCATTGGTGGCTATCCAGAGGTGGAGATCGTGTCAGTGATCGGAGCAGCTTGAGCTATCTGTTCAGTCGGCAGTTTCGAGGTGAGTTATCCTCACTATATCGCTAGGGTTTATGGCACCAATGCCAACCCTTTTTTCGGATGGAAATCCGGGTAGTTGTCAGTTGTTACATGTTATGGGCCGGAAGGCATTACTATGTGGACCGGAAGGTCATGGCCTGGAAAGGCGTATGTATGCATTTAGTATGTTGATTGATTCATAGGGTAATGTTATGATAGTGACCGGCTAGACCGGTATCTTGTTAGAGTAATGCTATGATATGTGATCTGTTGATCGATTGTTGTCTATGAACTGCTATATGATTATTTGTTATGTTATATATGCATTTTATGCTTATGGGCCGGAAGGCGATATGTTATGGGCCGGAAGGCGATTATGTTGTGTGTTGGACCGGAAGGTCAGGGCCTGGAAAGGCGTATATGTGGATGGTATTCTGGGGGTATCTCACTAAGCTCTCGGGCTTACAGTTGTGGTTTTATGTTTCAGGTTCTCAAGAGTCTGTGACAAGGCAATGGCGTGATCGTACCGTTCCTCGCGTTGGTGTTTTATGAATTGAACCTGGGAAATACTCTGTTAAATAATGTATTGAAAACCTTTTTGTAACAACGTTAATAAAATGGGTGATTTTGAAAAGTTTTAATTGTTTTGAAATTTTGGATGTTACAAATTGACTACAAACCAGTTGAGTCTCTAATGGATCATAATGTCAAACTTTTACCAGGTCAGGGGGAGCTATTGGCAGATCAAGGGAAGTATCGAAGATTGGTTGGTCGGCTCAACTATCTCACAGTAACACGTCTAGATATTTCCTTTGCTGTAAGTATAGTCAGTCAATTTTTGAATTCTCCGTGTGACACTCATTGGGAAGTCGCTCTACAAATTCTAAAATATATTAAAAGTGCTCCAGGGAAAGCATTATTATATGAAAACACAGGAAGCATAGAGGTATCTTGCTACACCGATGCTAATTATGAAGGTTGTCCCTTCAGTAGGAGATCAACTTCCGGGTATTGTGTTCTCTTTGGAGATAACTTAGTCTCCTGGAAAAGCAAGAAACAAAATGTGGTAACCAGATCCAGTGCAGAAGCAGAATACCGAGCCATGGAAAATGCAACGGGTGAGCTCGTTTGGATTAAACAACTTATTGAGGAACTAAGGTTTTGCAAGATCTCTCAAATGAAGCTTATATGTAATAACGAAGCAGCTCTTCATATTGCTTCCAACCAGTGTTTCATGAGAGGACAAAAAATATTGAAATAGACTGTCATTTTGTCAGAGAAAAGTTGCTTGACGGCCTTATTGTTACTGAGTTTGTTAATTCTAATAACCAACTTGCAGACGGATTTACAAAGTCTCTAAGAGGACCCCGAGTCGAATATATATATATATATATATATATATATATATATATATATATAGTAAGCTTGGTGTATATGATATATACACACCAGCTTGAGGGGGAGTGTTAGAATTGTATAGTTGTAGGACTGCAAGTGTAAATAGATTGTTACCTAGTATAGGTTACGTATATATATATATATATATATATATATATATATATATATCATTGTATAAACAATCTTTTTAATTTTTGGAATGAGAAAACGATTTCTCTAATCTCTCTCTCTCTCTCTCTCTCTCTCTGATTTTTCGCACTCTAATTTCACAATGGTAAATCCCAAAATATATATTTCTTCTTCCAGATTTTACTCTTTGGAGGACCAGTACCATTACTTTTACCTTTTCCTTTAACTTTAACTTTAACTTTAACTTTGCCTTTTCCTTTACATTTACATTTACCTTTAGGGTAAATTACACGGATGGTCCCTATGGTTTAGGGTAATCTGCGTGTTTGGTCCCTAAAAACTTTTTTTAACTCGGACCGTCCCTATTTTATATTTTTGTTGCACGCTTGGTCCTTATCAGATGTAAAAAGACTACTTTGCCCTCATTTTATATAATTTTATATTAATGATTTATTTTATTTTTACTAATATATAAATTAAATATTAAAAAAGTTAAAAAGAATACCAAACCTAATCTAACTCCATTTCCCAAATCCCTTGTTCACGTTTTCTCCAACCTCCCGTCTTCTTCATCCATCGCCTCCGACCCCCTCTACCATCGCTGACCACCAACAACTATTGCCTCTTGCCACCAGTTCCAATGATGGTTGTCTTTCCATCGTGTTCTTCCTTCAAAGCCCACTGACTGAACCACAAAAATCTCAGAGCATATTGACGAAGTTCGCCAAAGAAGGAGGAGATGAAGCAGACACTTGAACCAGACAAGACAGGTTCGATTTCCATCGTGTTCTTCCTACAACATAGGTTCGATTTCAATTTCAGTTCGATTTCATATTTGATTTCGAGTATTGAGTTTGATTTAAGTTTCGGTTCGATTTCAAGCTTCATATTGCCATCGGTTTTGATTTCAGTTTTCATGTTTGATTTCGGTTTTAGGTTTGAATTCATAATTGATTTCGAGTTTTGAGTTTGATTTCAGTTTCAGTTCGATTTCAAGCTTCAAATGCCATCGATTTAGATTTCAGTTTTCATGTTCTTTTGGTTTCAGGATTGCTTTCAAAATCAATTTAAGGCTCAAGTTCCAATTTTGGTTATTATCGAAATCTGATTTGTTGTCGGAGAAGACTAGAATCTCCATCGATTTCATAAGAAGCCACTTATTTGACTTCTGATAACGTGGCTCGGAACCACCAATGACCTGTTTGAGATCTCTTCCCAGTTGTTTTCTGTTTTTTTTAGTTCATGGAATGTGTTTGGGTTTGATGGAGGTTTGCTGGAGAATACATTATTTTGATTTTGGTTTGGTATATGTTGTTGGTTCGCCGGAGAAGACGGAGTTATGGTGGTTTGCCTGAGAAGACGAATTTGTGGGTGGTTTACAGAGAAGAAGGAGATGGGTGGGTGGAGTGATAATTTAGGACCCATCAGATTTTAATATTTACTTACTATCATTTCCACAATTAATTATTATTATTTTAATTAACTGATAATTTAAAAAAATCTAAAAGAAATCAATAAGGGTAAATCAGTCTTTTTAAAACAAATAGGGACCAAGCGTGCAACAAAAATTTAAAATAGGGACGATCCGAGTTAAAAAAAGTTGTTAGGGACCAAACACGCAGATTACCCTAAACCACAGGGACCATCCGTGTAATTTACCCATACCTTTATCGTTGTTTTTTCTGAACTGAATGTCTAGATTTTTAACTCGGGAAAAATTGTTTCTCCTTGTAATGGTGGCCTTGCTATCTGATTCTCAGTTTTACTATTGAACATCTTTTTTTCCTACGATATGGGTGATCATCCGGAAGAAATCTTTGATGATCCATGTATACAGTTTTCTTACAATTTTCCAACCACAACGACCGTGTGTCATCTTCACAAATAGGACATGCTTTTTCACCTTTTGTACTATATCTTGACAAATTTCCATATGCTGTAAAATCACTTATGGTGCAATAAATCATGGCTCGAAGTTGGAAATTTTTTCCACCGTATGCGGCATACACTTCGAAACCTGGACTCCACAACTTTTTCATGTCGTTGATTAATGGAGCTAAATACACATCGATATCATTTACTGGTTGTCTTGGACATTCAATTAACAAGGACATCATGATGTATCTTCTTTTCATGCATAAACAAGGTGGAAGATTTTAAATGCAAAGAAGAATTGGCCATGTCCTATGACGACTACTTAGGCTTCCAAATGGATTGATTCCGTCAGAAATAAGTGTAACGCCCTGATTCTCAGCTATTGATTTGTATATAAGAATTTTCTCGATTTCAAGGTCTACTCGACGAGTTGGTTTCCCTACTCATCGAGTAGCAACGGGTTGATCCCTGAAGTTTTAGTGACCTACTCGCCGAGTTCAAGAAGGAACTCAACGAGTAGGAGCTGGCAGATGAAACCCTAAATTCCAGGGTATTGCACCCTATTTAAAGCATCATTGGCCTCCCCCAGCCTCCCCTTTACAGCTCCTTGACACCCTTAAACCCTAAATCGTGTGTGTATGTGTGTTTCTTTGGTGTGTTAAAGCTTGGAAGACGGATCTTGGTGAGGAAACACCTGGGGAAACAAGTAGATTGAAGCTAGGAACTCGTGGGAAGCAAAGATCTGCTTCAGTTTGCACTCTTTTGAAGGTATTAGGCTGTCTCCTTGCTTCATTTCATCTTTAATCTCTTTTGGGTGGGTTTTAGGAAAGGTTTCTTTTGTTTGAGTCAAGATTTGAAGTTGCAACTTCAGATCTGGACTCCCTTTGGCCTCTAAATCCATAAAATTATTAGTTTTGAGCCTTCCCTCAAGTGCAAGACTCTTGGCAAGCTTAGTCTTATCATTTTCAGGCTTTGGAGCTTTGCATGCACGTAAACTTTGCAATGTTACGTGATAAGCATGCCTTGGGAAGCTGGATCTACATTTTGGAGCCTTTGCATGGCTTAAAAATCTTATGTATGGATGAAGGTTTGAAGGGACTCGGTGAGTAGCATGGGTTACTCGGCGAGTCCGATGAAGATTGTCGTGAACTCAGCAAGTCGGATGGGGTCTTTCCAACTGTTGGACATATATGAACTTGGCGAGTTGCAAGGGGAAGTCGACGAGTCGACCATGGAGTTTACGGCCGCAAACCTTAGGAACTCGACGAGTCACTCTAGTGACTCGGCGAGTTGGTAAGTTATGCATGGAACTCGGCGAGTAGTTGAGGGTCCTCGACGGATTAAGGTCAACATGGACTATTGACCTTGACAGTTGACTTTGACTTTGACCAAGGATTGACCAGTTGACTTCTGGGGACATTTTGGGAGATTGGAAATTTACAAGTATGGGTTTCAATGATTATAGGTGGTGGAGTTCTTGGCAGTGATCCGGGAGTTTGAGCTTACCTTGTGAGTCAGCAGTTGCCAGGTGAGTTATCCTCACTATACTCAAGGGTCTAATGCACCAAGGCCGGAACTTTGGATTGTTATCTGGTTATGTTATGCTAGTATGATCTGTTAGATCGGTATCCTAGAGGGTAGGATAATATTATGTGGTATGTGGTATGATCTGTTAGATCGGTATCCTAGAGGGTAGGATAATATTATGTAGTATGTGGTATGATCTGTTAGATTGGTATCCTAGTAGATAGGATGGTATTATGTGCTATGTGGTATGATCTGTTAGATCAGTTGTTTTCTATAGACTATGATGTGGTTATTTGTTATATGTGCCCATGTTTGTTTGGTGGTTGAGGCTTCTCTACTTTGTGCGAAAGCCAATAGATCGGGGCATTCCAACCTATTGGTTGTGGGCCGTGAGTATTCAATCCTGAGGATTACCAGACTCATAGTATATGGGCATTCCAACCTGTTGGTTGTGGGCATGGGGTATTCCATCCCGAGGATGATTGGACCCATAGTATGTTGGCATTCCAACCTGTTGGTTGTGGGTCTGGGGTATTCCAACCCGATGGTTGACTAGACCCATAGTATGCTGTTTATGATTGTATGTATATTATCGTGGGTATGGGCATTTTAGGGGGGTAGCTCACTAAACTTTTGGGCTTACAGTTCTAGTTTGTTGTTTCAGGTACTTCTGGTGATCGAGGAAAGGTGAATGCATGATCGTACCACTCCTCCTGCTGCTATGTTTTTGTGATTGGAAACGGGGATACTCTGATAATTGTTATTTTGAAAACAAATTATGTAATGATTAAACGTATCTTTTTGTGTGTTGAAAAGTATTATATTGACTTAAATTTTATGGGTGTTACACTAAGTCCATAACGAATATTTCTAATTTCTCGACCAAAATCTTCAAAATCGGAATCTATATTTCTCCATTGAGGAGAATCTGCCACATTTCAAATTTTTCCATCTCTTTTACGTTCCTTGGCATGCCATCTCATCAATTTTGCATCTTTGGCATTTGCAAATAAGCGTTTTAATCTTGGAATGATAGGAAAATACCACAACACTTTAGCAGGTGGTCCTTTATTTTTCACATTACTATTTTCTTCTATATTATTTTTCCACTTATACCGTGATGTACCACATGTAATGCATTTATCCAGATCCGCATACTGGTTCTGTAAAAGATACAATCGTCTGAACATGCATGTATTCTTTCGATTTCCATTCCCATTGGGCACATCAACCTTTTTGCTTGGTATATTGTAACAGATAGCTTGTTACCTTCGGGAAGCATCTCATTCAAAATCTTCAGAAGGCTTGTAAAACTTGTATCACTCCAACCGTTCTTTGCTTTTAAGTTAAAAAACTTTAAAACAACAGATAGTTTGGTAAACTTTGTACACCCACCATACAACGGTTTTTCTGATTCGTCAAAAAATTGTTGAAAATTTTCATAACCATCTTCAACAACATTATCTTCGCAATCATGTAGCATTCCATATAAGTTATCACAGTTGTCATTATTTGAATCATCATTTTCTTCGGTGAACTCTGAAGCAACCGCGCTACTTTCAACAGATATCTCTTCATGTCGGGACCAACACATATAATCTTTCATAAACCCACAAATTATCAAATGGTCTTCTATTTTGGCCAAATCAATGTACATACAACCATTCTTACAATCCATATAAGGACACCGTATGTAGTTTTCTCATTTATTCACCCGATTTTCCTCTGTAACTTTAAGAAAACCACCTAAACATGCCAAATATTCATCGGCTGTCCATTTAATACGATACATCCAATAACTATGATCCATCTACAATTACATAAACTATATATTAATAGCATGAATGTAGGACAATGAATTATTTGTTAATGTTGTTTGGTAAAACCAATATAAATGAAATTAACCAATAGAATGGACAAAAATACCCTATTAGTGTGTGTGTGTGTGTATATATATATATATATATATATATATATATATATAATTTTTTTTCCTACACCATTATTTATTATTATGTAGATATAAAATTGTAAAAGTCGAATATAGTGTTTTGTATAGTTTCGCATTTTATGTTATTTTACTAAGTCATCTTTATGCGAAGTTAAATGTCTAGACTTAGTATATTTTTTGTACACTCATGTTCCCTATAAATAGGGACTGAGGTTAGAAGTAGAAAGAGACTTTTTCTTAACAAATATCTCTTTTCTGCTTATGTTGTAATCAGTCTTTATCAATATGAGATCTGATTAGTATTTCCTCTTCGTGTTCTAAATCTTCAATTACTCAAATCAAACTTTGCTTTCTCAAATCTCGGTAACAATTCTCATCAATTGGTATCAGAGCAGGATTCAAACTGCTTCGATCTGATTTTCGTGTTAGAATCATTTGCTTTTTGAGTTGCAACTTTACTCACAATTTTCCGCGCATTTTGGTTTTGAAAATCATATTTGATCTTCAAATTTGAATTGATTCTGTCTTTGAATTGTTAAGTCGAGTAATCGATTAGTGATTTGTGATCAATTCAATTGATCAAATTCTCTATTTCATCAAGTTTTTCAAGCTTTCTGAAAATTTCTGTGTTCATCAATGGCGAACTTCAACATGAATACAATGACTTCCTTCTCTTACTTGCTTGGTTCTTCAACCAAAATTCCGATGGTAATTCCAGAATACTATGATCAATGGGCTGATAGAATGGAAGATTACTTAAATGGAATTGATGAAGAACTTTGGAATTGTATCAATGGAACAGTGCAAGCTCCTGTTAATGTTTAACCAATTGGTCCATCTACTACTTCTACTGAAGTTGTTGATCAAGAAAAACGGTTGAAGAATAATGAAAAGAGGTGCATGAGGGAACTAAGAGGTGCTCTACCTCCTGTGGTTTACAATTACATCCGTAGTTGTAAAACAGCCAAGGAGATCTGGAACACTCTAAAAGAGAAGTATCAAGGTATGGAAAAGACGAAGATCAACTCTGTGAAGCAATGTCTAGTTGAACTGAAGGAATTCAGACAAAAGGATGCAGAAACTCTTGAAAATTACTATGATCGTCAGAATGAGCTTATGTTTCACTGCAATAGGTATGGAATCACTAGGTCTCTCATGGAGTTCAATTTAACTTTCATTATGGGTCTTCGCAAGGAATGTCGAAGTGTGAGCATGATGATTAAGAATCAATAGAGTTTTGATACAACTAAATTGAATGATCTCTAGAATCAATTGAAAACACATGAATGTGAAGTTTCAGAAATGTGTAACAGCCCGGATTTCCAGGTATCTTTTATTCATATATTTTTGGTGTTTTGTGAGGGGACTCGGCGAGTTGGAGCTCAAACTCGCCGAGTAGGATCGCCCTTCATTGCGGCTACCTTGACCTTGAGAGCACCAAAACAGCTAAGGGTTCTTGTAAGTGAGATAAGAGGCCATTATTCATCAATTTTGTGTGTGTTTGCAAGAAAGGAAGGGGAAAGTCAAGCTAGGAGAGTTGGGGAGCTTGGATCTACTTCCATTTCGTCAGAGGGAGCTTCTTGAGGTATCATTCAGAGCTTATTCTCGTGTTTTTGTTGATATGGTCAAATCTAGGGTTTCTTCATGCCTTGTTTGCCTTGTATTTGGAGTGTGAGAGGTCCCATGGGGATATGGTACCTAGATCTAGACCTTAGTAGATCCAGAGAGTCCCAAATGCCATGCTTTATGTCTTTTCTTTTGAGTTGGAGACTTAGGTTGCCATTTTAGAGGTCATTTCTTCAAAAGAAGCCTTGTAGGCGTTGCATGGTAGCCAAGACTGTGACTTTACATGATGAATGAGCTTGGGAGGGCCAGATCTATGAGTTGATGGAGCGGATCTGACTTCAGAAGCGAGATTGAGTTGATGCATGGCATGGACTCGCCGAGTCCGAAGAACAGACTCGGCGAGTAGCATGAAGATTGTCCTTAACCACTCAGCGAGTGGTCTTGCCGAGTTAAGGGTTGACTCAGTGAGTTAGGGAGAGTTAGAGAGGGTTGACAGGTGGACTGAGTCGAGCTGGAACTCGCCGAGTTGTTCTTAAGACTCGGCGAGTTTAGTCGTGGTGGCCCCGCGATTCATGTCAGGTGGGACTCGTTGAGTTGGGGGTGTACTCGACGTGTCAGGAGAGGATCCTAGGGAGTCAGTGGACACGTATAGACTCGCCGAGTCGCCCTAGTGCACTCCACGAGTCCGGTCAAAGTTAACCATTGACTGTTGACCAGAGTTGACCAGTGTTGACTTGATAGGGGTAGTCAACCTTAGTGATAAAAGTGTTCATTAGAGATATATGATGTCATAGGAGGATTATAGCTCGGAGGATCGAGCACGAGTGATCTCCAGGATTTGCGAGTTATCGAGACATACGAGGTGAGTCTTCTCACTATACTTTACCTTGAGTAGGTAATCAGAGTTATGTGATAGAGTATTTGCATGCTATATGTCTGTTATGTGTTGTACTGCATTATTTCTATGTGATTTATGATGTGCATGTTTATAGAGTTGGAACCGGAAGGTTCCTAGAGTTAGAACAAGCGGGTTCACAGAGCAGGGTCTACGGACCCACAGAGTTATAGCCTCGAGTGGCTAATATATGTTATGTGTGGTATTTTGGGGAACTCACTAAGCTTTGTGCTTACAGTGTTAGTGTTGTTTGTTTCAGGTACTAGTGATGACCGTGGGAAGGCGCCGGCTTGATCTGTACACACGCATGGGATTTTTATGATATGTGATCTTGGGATTTTGTATGATATGGATTGGAGTTTTAAACTTGATGTTTTATGAAAATTAAATGAAAAAGTTTTTATATTATGCGAAAAATTATTTTGAAATTCACAGTGTTACAATTTGGTATCAGAGCCTTGGTTTGAGGGATTCGAGTACACCTTCGGGCGTATTTGAACTCAAACTGAGGATTTGAGAAGTATTTTCAAAAAGAGTAAAATATTTTGGAAAAACACAGAGCAGAGTGTTTGTACGATTGGTCCGCGCCCGAACGGTGATTTTTCAAAATACCCTCATGTTATGTGATATTGATATTGATATGATGTATTCGCATGCTAGAGTAGGCTAGGTATTCCTATTAGGACTAGAGTGGCCTGATTTGTGATGCCTTAGCCTAGGAAGAGGTGAGCTGCTATGAGATGCTTGAGAGTGAGTAGGTAGCAGCGAGGGGCTTATGAGAGATCTATTAGAGAGTGGCCTATGCATGATAGAGTACTTGGAATTTGGGATCCGAAGAGGAGGACTTGGGGTGTATTATGATACAGTGCAGACAGTAGTATTGGGCCCGTACTACTGAAAGCACCGGAGCGGTGTACAGCCCAAGTAAGAATCTTCGGAATACCAAGGATCAAGGAGGGATGAGTTGTCGAGTGTGAGTATGCTCGAATGGAATCTAATTTATCGTATGTTGTATTTCAGAGGTAGATCATGGCGAGGACACGTTTGATGCCTGAGAGCAGTGATACCAGTGATGAGGAGATCCGTCGGATCATCCACGAGGAGGTGGCTGCAGCCATCAGGGCAGAGATACCAGAGATGTTCGGGTCTATTAAGACCACGCTGATTGAGACCTTTGACGAGCGTTATGCCGCTCTTTCTGAGGCTGCTATTGCAGCGGCCACCGCAGCTATTGCTGCCGCGAGGCCGCAAGGTGGTGATGCGTTGCTGTTCCGGGAGTTCAGCAAAACAAAACCACCAGAGTTTGATGGGACCCAGGACCCGGTGGCAGCTATGAGGTGGATTTCTGACATTGAGGGGTGTTTCTTCACTTGCTCATCTCCTGAGCATTTGAAGGTTCAGTTCGCGCTTAACCAGCTTCGCTTGGGAGCGAAGGACTGGTGGAAGTTTGTGACAGCGCACTTTACGCCTGCTGAGCTTGCGGCAGTGACCTGGGAGAGGTTCACTGCCATGTTCCGAGACGAGTACGTTCCCCAGGTGGAGAGGGAGCGTTTGGCCCAGGAGTTTTTGACCCTCAAGCAAGGTACAGAGTTGGTTACAGCGATTACCAGGATGTTCCATGAGAGGGCGATGTTTTGCCCTGAGCACGTGTCCATCGAGCAGGCATGTATGAGCCGATATCTGAGTATCTTGAGGCGAGATATTCGGGAGTTCGCGGCGAACTCCTCGTACCGGACATTTGCTGAGCTTCAGGCAAATGCCCGGAAGAGGGAGATTGAGCTAGAGACTCAGGCCAGGGAGGAGGCGGAGTCTCAGGGGAGGGATCGGCGACCGGCACAGCCTCAGCCGGCAGCCAAGCGGGCCAAGCCCGCTGATCCCAAACCAGGGAGCCAGAAGGGCCGCACTTGTGGGAAGTGTGGCAAGGGTCATGATGGAGTCTGTAGAGCGGGATCTTGCTACAAGTGTGGCAAGGAGGGGCACATGGCCAAGGACTGCCGCAAGGGGTTTGCGGTGTGTTTTCACTACAATCAGACCGGACACCGGAAGGCAGAGTGTCCGCAGTTGCGAGGATCATCTAAGGGAGCACCTCAGGGATCTACCCCTGCCGCCATCAGATCTACAGAGAGTTGGCCAGTGAAGGCCGAGGCGCCGAGGGCACGAGGGAGAGCTTTTCAGCTGACCGCGGAGGAGGTCCGCGCAGCGCCCGATGTCGTGGCTGGTATGTATTCTTTCGTATATTTATTTTGATGTTGAGATATTATGCTTATATTATGTTGTGCGTAGGTACTTTTCTTATGAATTCTGTACCTGCCTTGGTGTTATTTCACTCGGGTGCGAGTTGGTCTTTTGTATCTTTGGCCTTTATTCAGCATATAAGTGTTAGTCGTGAGGCGTTGAGTCGGCCTCTGAGAGTGTCCATAGCTGATGAGAGGGGTGATATATGCCACGGAGGTTCTCCGAGGGTGCGTAGTCTAGATTTTCGGTGTTGAGTTCCCGATTGATCTGGATCCTATTGCGATGGGTGATGTCTTTGTCATTGTGGGTATGGACTGGTTGAGCAGATTCAGTGCGGTTATCGACTGCGAGCGACAGCTGGTGACCATACGAGACCCTAGTGGGGGAGTTCTTTCGGTGTACGGTGAGGGTACACGTTCAGGATCAGCGTTTTGTTCGGCCGCTAGGGCGAGGTAGTGTCTACAACAGGACTGTAAGGGTTTTGTGGCGTATGTGATGGATACGTGGGTGGATTCCGAGAGTCTGAGTTCAATTGAGGAGGTTCCGGTGGTACGTGAGTTCCCGGATGTATTTCCCGAGGAGTTGTCGGGTGTGCCTCCTGTGAGGCAAGTGGAGTTTAGTATCGATTTGGTTTCGGGGGCCGCGCCTATCGCTAAGGTGCCTTATCGTCTTCCACCTCCAGAGATGCAAGAGTTATCCTCGCAGCTTCAGGAGCTGCTGGGAAAGGGGTTTATTCGGCCGAGCAGCTCACCGTGGGGAGCGCCTATCCTGTTCGTCAAGAAGAAGGATGGTTCACACCGGATGTGCATTGATTACCGGGAGTTGAACAAGCTGACGGTCAAGAACCGTTACCCATTGCCGAGGATCGACGATTTGTTCGATCAGTTGCAGGGAGCATCTTGGTTCTCCAAGATCGACTTGAGGTCTTGATATCATCAGGTGAGGGTGCGAGATGAGGACGTCCAGAAGACAGCGTTCAGGACGCGTTATGGGCGTTATGAGTTTGTGGTGATGCCTTTCGGGCTCACCAATGCCCCGACAGTGTTCATGGATCTCATGAACCGAGTGTGTAGGCCGATGCTGGATCGACCGGTGATTGTATTTATCGACGACATTCTGGTATATTTGAGATCTAGAGAGCAGCATGAGGAGCATTTGAGAGAGGTTCTCGGAGTTTTGAGATCGAAGAGGCTTTATGCCAAATTCTCCAAGTGTGATTTCTGGTTGCAGGAGGTCCAGTTCTTAGGACATCTCGTTAACCAAGAAGGGATATTGGTCGATCCGGCCAAGCTTGAGGTGGTGATGAGTTGGGAGGTGCCGAGGTCACCCTCCGAGATCAGGAGTTTCCTGGGGTTGGCAGGGTATTATCGGAGGTTTATCAAGGATTTCTCTAAGATCGCAGTGCCACTCACCAGATTGACCCGGAAGGGTGTTGCTTTTTCATGGGGTCCCGAGCAGCAGGCCTCCTTTGAGACACTTCGCCAAAGGTTGTGCGAAGCCCCGGTGTTAGCCCTCCCGGAAGGGATGGAGGACTTTGTGGTATACTGTGATGCATCGATTTTGGGGTTGGGAGCGGTGCTGATGCAGAGAGGGCATGTGATAGCATATGCATCGAGGCAGCTGAAGCCTCATGAGACGAGATATCCCACCCATGATCTAGAGTTGGGGGCGGTGGTGTTTGCCCTCAAGATTTGGCGTCACTACTTGTATGGAGTTCGGTGTATGATATACACGGACCATAAGAGCTTGAAGTATTTGATGGATCAACCCAACCTAAATATGCGTCAGAGAAGGTGGTTGGATGTGGTCAAGGATTATGATTGTGAGATCCTGTACCACCCAGGCAAGGCTAATGTGGTAGCCCATGCATTGAGCCGCAGGGCGGAGAGCACCCCGCTGCGGGATGTATGTTTGAGATTGACCGTGATAGCTCCAGTGTTGGACGCCATTCGTGGGGCACAGGCTGAGGCTGTGCAACCTGAGATGCAGAAGAGGGAACGGGTTGTTGGTTTGGTTTCAGAGTTCGTTACCGATGGTCGGGGGCTTATGACATTTGAGGGGCGTATCTGGGTACCGTTTGTGGGAGGAACGCGTACCATTTTGATGGAGGAGGCGCATCGGTATAAATTTTCGATCCATCCGGGGGCCACTAAGATGTATTTGGATCTGAGAAAGGAGTATTGGTGGCCCTGTATGAAGAGGGATGTCGCGTGGTTTGTTGAGAGGTGCCTGACCTGTCGTAGGGTTAAGGCCGAGCACCAGAGGCCGCATGGTAAGTTGGAGCCATTGGAGGTTCCCGAATGGAAGTGGGAACAGATCACTATGGATTTCATCACCAAATTGCCAAGGACTGCCAGAGGAGTTGATGCAATTTGGGTGATTGTGGACAGATTGACGAAGAGCACTCACTTCCTTGCTATCAGCGAGAGTGCTTCAACAGAGAAATTGGCGGAGGTGTATGTGAGGGAAGTGGTATCTCAGCATGGGGTGCCGATCTCGATTGTTTCAGACCGAGATGTGCGCTCCACTTCCAGATTCTGGAAGAAGTTTCATGAGGAGTTGGGTACTAGACTGCATTTTAGTACCGCATATCATCCCCAGACAGACGGTCAGAGTGAGCGGACGATTCAGATGCTCGAGGACATGCTCCAGGCATGTGTGTTGGATTTCGGGGGTAGCTGGGATGCATATTTGCCCTTGGCAGAGTTTTCCTACAACAACAGCCATCATTCGAGCATTGGTATGCCACCCTTTGAGCTGTTGTATTGGAGAAGGTGTCGGACCCCCATTTGTTGGGGAGAGGTTGGACAGCGGGTTATGGGCAGTACAGAGATCGTACTTCAGAAATCAGAGCAGATCCAGCAGGTCAGACAGAGGTTGTTGACCGCTCAGAGCCGACAGAAGAGTTACGCAGACAGGCGCCGGTCCGAGCTTGAGTTCCAGGTCGGCGACCTTGTACTCCTGAAGGTATATCCTTGGAAAGGAGTGATTCGATTCAGGAAGAGGGGCAAGTTGGGGCCCCGATATATTGGTCCTTTCCGAGTGATCGCGAGGGTATGTCGGGTAGCCTATCGTTTGGATTTTCCAGCAGAGTTGGGGCAGATTCACGACACTTTCCATGTGTCGCAGCTGAGGAAGTGTATAGTCGATGAGTCGGCAGTGGTTCCATTAGAGGATATTCAGGTGGATGCGAGCCTGAATTATGCTGAGAGACCAGTGGCCATCAGAGATCGGAAAATCAAGGTTCTGAGGAACAAGGAGGTACCCCTGGTTTTGGTTCAGTGGCAGCATCGGAAGGGGTCAGAGATGACCTGGGAGCCGGAGCGTGAGATGCGTGAGCAGCATCCGGAGCTATTTGCAGAGCGAGACTTCGAGGGCGAAGTCTAGTTCTAGTTGGGGAGAATTGTAACAGCCCGGATTTCCAGGTATCTTTTATTCATATATTTTTGGTGTTTTGTGAGGGGACTCGGCGAGTTGGAGCTCAAACTCGCCGAGTAGGATCGTGGTTCTGGACACGGGTTCGCGCCTGGACTCGGCGAGTCCAAGGAATGGATTCGGCGAGTCCGCGCTATTTAATGAAACTCTAGTTTCTCGGTCCTAAGCCCTATTTAAAGGACCTTATGGCCCTTCATTGCGGTTACCTTGACCTTGAAAGCACCAAAACAACTGAGGGTTCTTGTGAGTGAGATAAGAGGCCATTATTCATCAATTTTGTGTGTGTTTGCAAGAAAAGAAGGGGAAAGTCAAGATAGGAGAGTTGGGGAGCTTGGATCTACTTCCATTTCGTCAGAGGGAGCTTCTTGAGGTATCATTCAGAGCTTATTCTCGTGTTTTTGTTGATATGGTCAAATCTAGGGTTTCTCCATGCCTTGTTTGCCTTGTATTTGGAGTGTGAGAGGTCCCATGGGGATATGGTACCTAGATCTGGACCTTAGTAGGTCCAGAGAGTCCCAAATTACATGCTTTATGTCTTTCCTTTTGAGTTGGAGACTTAGGTTGCCATTTTAGAGGTCGTTTCTTCAAAAGAAGCCTTGTAGGTGTTGCATGGTAGCCAAGACTGTGACTTTACGTGATGAATGAGCTTGGAAGGGCCAGACCTATGAGTTGATGGAGCGGATCTGACTTCAGAAGCGAGATTGAGTTGATGCATGGCATGGACTCGCCGAGTCCGAAGAACAGACTCGGCGAGTAGCATGAAGATTGTCCTTAACCACTCAGCGAGTGGTCTTGCCGAGTTAAGGGTTGACTCAGTGAGTTAGGGAGAGTTAGAGAGGGTTGACAGGTGGACTGAGTCGAGCTGGAACTCGCCGAGTTGTTCTTAAGACTCGGTGAGTTTAGTCGTGGTGGCCCCGCGATTCATGTCAGGTGGGACTCGTTGAGTTGGGGGTGTACTCGACGTGTCAGGAGAGGATCCTAGGGAGTCAGTGGACACGTATAGACTCGACGAGTCGCCCTAGTGCACTCGCCGAGTCCGGTCAAAGTTGACCGTTGACTGTTGACCAGAGTTGACCAGTGTTGACTTGATAGGGGTAGTCAACCTTAGTGATAAAAGTGTTAATTAGAGATATATGATGTCATAGGAGGATTATAGCTCGGAGGATCGAGCACGAGTGATCTCCAGGATTTGCGAGTTATCGAGACATACGAGGTGAGTCTTCTCACTATACTTTACCTTGAGTAGGTAATCAGAGTTATGTGATAGAGTATTTGCATGCTATATGTCTGTTATGTGTTGTACTGCATTATTTCTATGTGATTTATGTTGTGCATGTTTATAGAGTTGGAACCAGAAGGTTCCCAGAGTTAGAACCAGCGGGTTCACAGAGCAGGGTCTACGGACCCACAGAGTTATAGCCTCGAGTGGCAAATAGATGTTATGTGTGGTATTTTGGGGAACTCACTAATCTTTATGCTTACAGTGTTAGTGTTGTTTGTTTCAGGTACTAGTGATGACTGTGGGAAGGCGCCGGCTTGATCTGTACACATGCATGGGATTTTTATGATATGTGATCCTGGGATTTTGTATGATATGGATTGGAGTTTTAAACTTGATGTTTTATGAAAATTAAATGAAATTGTTTTTATATTATGCGAAAAATTATTTTGAAATTCATGGTGTTACAAAATGTATGAAGAATCAAAACAAAGTATTGGAGGTCCTTTGGCTCTTGTTTCAAAGGTATCAGAAACTGATGTTAATGAAAAAGATGGTTCAGATGATGAAAGATTTTTGTTGAACTCTGATGATGAAGCTGTGGCATTCTGTTCAAACAACAGAGTTAAGAAGTTTTTCAAAAAGCCTTTTAATCCAAAAGGAAAGGCTAGTGATGTGAAGAATGCAGTCACAAGAACTGGAGGGGAGGAGAGGAAGAAATTGGAGAAAGCTGATGAGAAACAAAAATATGAGAAAGAAGTGAAGAAGCTGAAAGGTGATTCAGGAATTTACTGTCACTACTGCAACGGTGCGAATCATTTTGCAGTTGATTGCATGTTGAGAAAGAAAGAATAGAAGAAGGAAAAAGTTAAAGATGAAGCATACTACTCTGAAAAGATTGAAGAGAAACGTGCTAAGACCAAAGGAGTGTCTTTGGTTGCGAAAGGTGAAACTGACAATGAAGAAAGTGGTACGTATCGGATCTGGTCTTCAGGATCTGATGACGAGGAAATGAGGCATCCCACACATGGAGCAATGTTCGCAAGTTTTGAAGATTGCGAAGAGGAAATTTCAGGAAGGTGCTTCGTATCCAAATCCACAGACAAATCACCCATGACAACCAAGGTACGTGCAATACCTGAATCTTTTAATATTCCTTTATCTGCTTATGATGCTAAAATTGTTTCATTTGATGAAACTGTGGCTTATTTTGATTCTGTTATTGTGTCTGCTAGTATTGAAGCTCAAAAATTAAGTATGCAACTAGGTGAGACAAGGAGAGAATTAGAAATAAAGAGGAGCAGAGTAGAAAAACTTGAAATGCAGATCAAAAATATAGATTGTGATAGGAATAATCTTACAAATGATGTTAGGTTGTTGCTAGCACAAAGGAACATATATTGTAATTCTGCCAAACGGCTATATGCAAAATTAACTGCTTTACATCATTCTTCTGACATTAGCAAAGAACAACATAGAAAACTGTTACCTTTTCTTGAATATGAACGTGAAAAAGTTGATGTTGTTTCTTATGATTGTGAAAGTACAATTGTTCAATTTGACAAAATACCTGATGATAGATATACATATGGTATTGTCAAAATTGATGAATTTCTGAATGCTAATGAGTTAGTTAACATTGTCAATGAAAGTTTGACAAAGAGTGAACAAGTGAAAATCTTAAAGAAAACAGAAAATTCAACTCTTGCCTCTCAATTCAATTATGCTGATATTGATGAAAATTTAGATAATATGAGTGAAATCAGTGAGATAGAAGAGGAAGAAGAGGTAGATTGTTCTCAATTGTCAATAATTAATATCACATCTAAGATTAAAGGTAAAGAAATTATTGTTGATTCGATAGTAGAGGATGAAATTGATAAACCTTTAACTTCACAACATTGTAAGTTTGATAATGTGGAAGTTGAAAGCTGGAAATCTGATGATAATGAAGAAAATAGAGAAGAAAAGAAAGATTCAAATGAAACACCTCAACGAGTTGTGGTTGATCAAGTGTTTGAAAATACAAAAGAATTTGACAAAATTTTAAATGACAAAGGCGCACATTATTTGGAAACCAACACAGTGGTATATCCAAATTTTGTATGTACTGATAAAACCATTTTTCCAAATCAAGTTTTTGTCACTACTGGAAATGCTGAGAAAGTTCATCCTGAATTCAACAAAATGATTGAAAAACATAATCTAAAGTCAACCACAGAAGGTTTTTTCGCAAATCAAAACACAGAAGAAAACAATTTAACTCAAAATTCTTATGTGTTTCAAAAACAAAAATCATTACAAAAATGGGTGGTTAAAGGTGAAAAACCAAACAAAATTTTTGAAAAAGTTGAAAAATCAAAGGCTGAAATGAAATTAAATTCTCATGAATTCAAATTGATGGTTGGAAATTATTCAACAAAAAATAATGTTTCAAAAAGGAAAGCAAGAAAAGCAGTTTTCTGGCAAATTGTGTCAAATGACAAACCAAGAGATGAAAAAGAACAAATTTCAAAAACAAAATCATCTAAATTTCAGAGCAATAATAAACAAACAAATTTTGTTGATAAAAGTCCATATGTTCGTAAATATGACAACAATCGAAAATTTGAGAATTCGCAAAAATTTACAAATAATCAAAAGTTTCAAAATGTTGGCAAATTCACGAAAACTTCATCAAGTTTGACAGATTCAACTCAAGCAAAAATAAAATTTTCACCAAAACTACCAAATTTTCCAAATCCTTCAGTTTCAAAACAGACCAAAGTTTCATATACAAAAGGAAAATCTGATGTAAGTACAATCAATCGATGATTTGAAGGGAAAGGAAGAAAATATCAAAGTGGGAAGTTTTCAGAGCAACAAATCAAGAATGCATTTGACAAGTTCGCAAATAACTCTTCCACTACTAGTTCATCATCTTATCATTCGCAAGTTCCAGTTCAAAAATGGAAACCAGTTATCAATAATGTGAATGTTGTGAAGGATAAGATTACAATCAATGAAAATCCAAAACTATTGAATGACTATATCTCAATATCTAGATATGATGATGTTGATATAATGCATTCTGTCACAAACAAAGTGAAAACATGGTTTTTAAATTCAAAGAATTTGTTTCATTCTACTAATGATGGACCCAACAAGTCTTGGGTTCCTAAATTCTTTCAATAAATGCAGGTGATGTGTGACGAGCAATATGATTCGAAATGGTATATTGATAGTGGTTTCTCTCGTCATATGACTGGAAGAAAGGAAAACTTGCGAGATTATAGAAGCTTGGAAAATGCAGGAGTAGTCAAATTTGGGAATAATCACAAGTGTCAAGTGAAAGGCTATGTGAAAGTCACAAATGGAAAATTCATTGTGAATAGAGTTGCTTATGTTGAAGGACTTCAACACAATTTGATAAACGTGTCACAACTTGTTGTTGGTATTGGAAATCAAGTTGTATTTAATGAAGATAGAAGTATCATTTCAAATGCGAAGTCAAATGAAATACTTCTCAAATCCAAAAGATATGGTGATATGTTTACACTGGACATCAAACCAATTGTGGGAAAACCTGTTGTGTGTTTACTATCAAAAGCATCTAATGATCTCAGCTGGCTTTGGCATAGAAGATTGTCACACTTGAACTTTCGAAATATTAATAAACTTGTCACTGAAGATCTAGTTCGAGGGTTATCAGTACTAAAATTTGACAATGATTCTTTGTGTGCAGCTTGCGAACAAGGAAAACAACATCGAAAAGGTCATCCGATTGTGATAGATTCAAAAATCGTAGAACCATTGGAACTTCTTCACATTGACTTATGTGGACCGTCGGCTGTTGCTACAATCAATAAAAAGCGGTATATTTTAGTTGTTGTAGATGATTTCTCTCGATTCACATGGGTGTTTTTTCTCAGGTTGAAATCTGAAGTTGCTCAGACGATGATTGATTTTATTAAAAAGATTGAACTTAGTCTGAAGAAGAATGTACCAAAAATTAAAAGTGATAATGGTTCTGAGTTTAAAAATCAAACTCTTGATATTTTTCTCACAAGCAAAGGCATTTCGCATAATTTCTCATCACCATATACTCCACAACAAAATGGTGTTGCTGAAAGAAGAAATCGATCTCTATGCGAAGCAGCCAAGACCATGTTAACATATGCGAATCTACCTCAATATCTTTGGGCAGAAGCAGTGTCCACTGCATGTTTTACTCAGAATCGATCATTCATTCATCAAAGATTCAATGTTACTCCATATGAAATAATCAATAATCGGAAACCTAATGTAAAATTCTTTCATGTTTTTGGTTGCAGGTGCTTTATCATGAATCTCAAAGATAATTTGTCCAAGTTCCAAGCTAAAGCTGATGAAGGCATATTCTTAGGATATTCACAGAATTCAGTTGCATACAGAGTGCTTAATTAAAGAACAAGAAAAATTGAAGAAACTTTCAATTTAACGTTTGATGATTACTATCTTAAACAAGTAGACAATAAATTTGAAAATAAATCAATACTTGTGGATTCAAATACTCAAATTGATAATTCTGAAATCAATGATTATGATTATGACTTAATTTTCGGAATTCCTGATAGGGCAATTGAAGCAGAAAATAATGCTCCTGATAATCAAACATCAGAATCCTCAAAACATACTGATGATTCGACAATAACTACAACATCAATAACTTGTGAAAGTACGCCTGATATTCGTATGGAGGAGGAACATACGAGTATTAATGAAGATAGTCAGCCAACTTTCGAGGGGGAGAATGAAATTATGAATCATCAAGTTGAGGGGGAGCATTCGCAGAATCAACAGGAACATCATTTTGAGGGGGAGCATCAAGATGAAGATCATGTTGAGGGGGAGCATGATGAAACAGAGACAATTAATCTTGATGAAAATGATGAGTTTCATGAACTAAATGATAATTTTTCTGTTGCAGGATCTGAAAATGAAGATATGTATGAAGATGCACCATTAGAATTTGATCATAATTTTCCACCACTTGAGAAATGGACAAGAAATCATCCAAAAGAATAGGTAATTGGTAATCCACAAGATGGTGTTGACTAGAGCTCAAATTCATGCGAAAAATGAGGTACTGAATGCGAACCAAGAACTATGTATGTTTAATGTCTTTATTTCGAAAATAGAGCCAAAGATAGTAAAAGATGCTATGGAACACTCAGATTGGGTTGTTGCTATGCAATCTGAACTAGCTGAATTTGAACGAAACAAGGTTTGGAGATTAGTTTCTAAACCTTCTGATGTTTCAATTTTCGGATTAAAATGGATTTTTAAAAACAAAAGCAACAAAGATGGCAATATTATTTGAAATAAAGCTAGACTAGTGGTTAAAGGTTATTTGCACCAATAAGGGATAGACTATGAAGAAACATTTTCACTTGTTGCAAGACTTGAAGCACTTCGCATATTTTTAGCCTATGCAGCTCACAAAGACTTTGATGTTTATCAAATGGATGTTAAATGTGCATTCTTAAATGGAGAACTAGAAGAAAAAGTGTATGTTGAACAACCACCAGGATTTATAAGCAATGAACATCCTAATCATGTTTACGTCCTAGATAAGGCTTTATATGGATTAAAACAAGCACCAAGAGCCTGGTACGCAACACTTACAAATTTCTTGAAACAATCTAAATTTAAACAAGGATCAGTTGACCCCACATTATTTCGCAAGAAAGTTGGGTGTCATCTAATGCTTGTTCAAATTTATGTTGATGATATTATCTTTGGCTCAACTGATCCAGCATTGTCAATTGAATTTGAAAATCTAATGAAAAGTCAGATTGAAATGTGCATGATGGGAATAATTAATAATTTTCTTGGCTTAAACATAAGACAAAACGGGGATGGAATCTTAATCAATCAAGAAAAATATACGAAGAATTTGCTTGAAAAGTTTGGAATGTCTAATAGCACGAAACTCAGAGTACCAATGGCAGTAGGAACAAGACTAACTCCTTCGTTAGATGCTCCTGCTGTTGATTTAACACTTTATCGAAGCATGATAGGGTCTTTATTGTACTTAACTGCAAGTAGACCTGATATTATGTTTTCGGTTTGCAATTGTGCTAGATATCAAGCTAATCCCAGAGAACCTCATTTGACTGCAGTGAAAAATATTTTTCGCTATCTTAAGGGAACAGTTTCTTTAGGACTTTGGTATCCTACGAAAACGGGGTTTTTCATTCAAGCTTTTTCAGATTCTGATCTAGGAGGATGTACTTTGGATAGGAAAAGTACAAGTGGTGGATGTCAACTATTGGATGGGAAGTTGGTGAGTTGGCAATCAAAGAAACAAACTTGTGTGGCTATATCAACCGCTGAGCCATAATACATTACTGCTACTGCTTGCACTTCGCAAATTATTTGGATTCAGAGTCAACTTCGTGACTATGCAATAAACATGAAAAAGATTCCTTTGTATTGTGATTCGCAAAGTGCAATTCGCATTTGTCATAATCCAGTACAACATTCAAAGACAAAACACATTGTTCTTCGATATCATTTTATCAAAGATCATGTGGAAGATGGGAATATTGAAATTCATTTTGTTAAAACAACTGAACAACTTGCTGATATTTTTACAAAACCTCTTGATGTAAAATCATTTGTTAGAATTTTAGCAGGTTTGGGGATGATTAATGCGAATTCAATTTCAAAAACTCATGCCTAAAAGTCTGGTTCAGCAGCTATGAGTCAAATTTGTTCAGAGTTTACTGTTCATTCAGAGACTTCGCATGGCTTCGCATCCACATCTTTTCCCATCTGAGATCCTAACAACTAAGGTAAGGTTTACGATTATTATTATTATTTTTTTTAACTTTTGAAAAATTAAAAATCCAAAAAGATTTTATTTTTATGTTTTTTTAATTTTGAAAAATTCAAAAATCACAAAAATATTTTTGTTTTCTTTGTTCTTTAAACTTTGTGTGCTGGGAATTTAATACAGGGCTAAAATGCGAAGATGTCATACTTATGTGTTTCTACGGGAAGGTATCAAATTTCTTTTAAAAAACTAGTTAGGATGTCCCTAGAAGCATGCTGCTGTATGTAGACCAAAAGCCTCAACAAGACTCTATGTGTGAAAAGAAAGCCTTAATGAAATTATCACATGAAAATTTCTTCCCAAAAAGGCTTATATTCGCATAAGTCAAAAGAGCTACTTTACTCTTCTCAAATGAGTTAAGAGTTTTCTGTTTTTTCCATTATAACAGAGGTATACTTTGATTCTTATCCAATCTTTTTATACCAAACAATTCTTACACTCCAAATTTTTGAAGAGATTTGTCCTTGAGGTCTTTGATCAAACCAATCAAAACCTACAAAAATCACACGTCTGTGTTTATGATCTACCATCATGAGTCCGTGATGGAAGTGAAACCCAAAAATCATAAACCTTAATGAATTGACAGGGAACTTTGTTCCAGATTTTTACAAAACCTTTGTTTCAGTATCAAAAATTTCGAAACTTCAAATCATATTCAATTCGCATGTGTGGTCTTGATCAAATATTCACAACCAATAATGTTTGTTACCCAACAAGATCCAGAACAAATTTTTTTGAATATGATTTCTGTGTAAGTTTCATTCGCAAATCCTAGTCATGATAAATATTTTCACAAGCCAACTTGTCACTGAATACACTGGTCAAACAAGTAATTTCATTTACAATTTCTCACCTTATGTTGAGGCTGATATGTAATGAAATTTAAAACCAATCCAAAATGTCTTTTAAAAGAAGCCCTTCGATACTTCTCTACAAATATTCGATTGTAATTCACGGGAAACTACACAAGCTGTTGATTATCTATCTTGATGATTAACGAAGCAACCTTTGCCTGGGGTTTCACTACATTCATGTCAAATTAAATTTTTGACATCACAAAATTCCAAATTTTTTGTTTCTCATCTTATTCTATTGACACAATGCACACACGAAATCCTTGAGGTTCTGAGTAAAACCAACTCAGACTGATGATTTCGCAAATCTGGCATATGACTTCACTTTATATCCCAAAAGTGAAAGAGCCTTGACTCCATGCGAAGGGTTTTAACGGTTCAGATTCTATAACGGGAAACTTGACAGGCTGTGTACTCAAGATGGTTGGTATTCTATCCGGTTTCTCCAGGAAAGAAGAGGCAAAGAGCTGAAGATGTTGCCAAGAACATGCAACGTACTCTCATCAAAAGAAGGAAGATGGTGATTCGCAATGAATCATCTGATGAAGAAATAGTACCAGAAACTCCACCAGTAACATCTATGGTAAATGTTTCATTACCTATCATCCATACTTCGCAAATCTCTACCACCTTACCACTCACCAAACCACTCGAAATAGTCACTACCAAATCAGTTTCTGAGGAGGTACCTATTTCTGATACGGTTGTCAACGTATCTGATACGAGGGCACCTATCCTGAGTGTTGCAACCACAATCCCAATCTCCTTACCTATTTCTTTACCAATTGTTTCAATTCCATTTACAACTTTATCCACCACTTCATTAATTTTTGATCATGCTCTTCAAAACCCATTTACAACACTTTTTCCATCTCAATCACCCGAAAATCCTCAACTTTCTCAACCTTTATCTGATAATGAAGCTGAAGGAGGTGTCTTTGGAGGGATAATTGAAGACATTCATTTTGATTCAGAGGAGGAGGATATTCCTGATCATATGCTTATGACAGGAAAATAATTTAAAATCCTGAATCAGAAGTTGAATGCTATTATTCAGTCACAAGCTGATTTCGGCAGGATGTCTTCTATATCAGCAATGGAGATTGATGTAATGATCAAAGGTGCTGAGAAGCGTATTATGGAGAAGGTTGATCAATCTGACAAGAATAATGAGCTTTGCATTCAAGCACAAGGGAGCAATTTTTCTTCAGTGGTCAAGGATTTGAAAGCTGTTGCAAAAGAACGTCATGTTCTTTTTGTACAGGATGTGAAGAAAGTTCGGGAAGATGTCAACTATAAGCTTCAAGAGTTGAAATCTGAACTTGCGAAGGAGCTTCAGGATATTCATACTCAAAATGCTGAAGTTCAAAAGCAGATTGCGGAGGTTTCTTCAAGAGTACAAAAGTTTGTTGATGTTCCTGTTCTTGAAGCCCATAACGAAGAAACAAAGGAGAAGCTTGATCAGCTAACCAAGTTGGTGTCTGAGCTTAACATGGTGGTTTCATAATCTTCAACTACACAAATTCTCACTCCTGAGTTCTTGTCTCTAAAGATTAATACTTTAGAACAAGCAATTCAGAAAGCTCTTGCTCCACTCGCCAATTTTACTACTTTACTACCAAAGGGTGCCCCACCTGCTTTCACAGGGGTGCAAGGGGGAGAGAAAAGTTTAAGTAAAGAAGAGGATGCGAAGACAGTTGGAAAAGTTATATCTACTCAGCTTATAACTACTCTTCCCATACTTACGAAGCCAATTTCCTCAACCACAGTAACCACAAAAACGATTGCCAAAGGAATCGTTATTGGAGAAAAAGAAGGAGGTTCAAGTTCAAAACCTCAAACAGATATGGTGGGAAAAGGAAAAGGGATTTTATATGAAAAATCAAAGGAGGAGAAGAAAGCTGAGGCTGAAGCAGAGTTGGAAAGGATGAGGCAAGTACAAAGCATCATGAGGCAGAGGGCAAGTGATCTTTCCACGATGAACAAAGGAGATCCTGTGAAGCTTTACTCTTACAAAACTATAGAGTCAAAAGTGGTGGGGAGGGAAATGTACGAATTCGAGAAGAAGCCAAAGAGAAGTTATGATATTGCGAATTCAGACAATTGTCAGCTGGATTTTCCAATAAATGAAATGCTATTCATCACTGCTCAGTACAAGATTAGTGAGAAGTTTGATAATCCTGATGATTATATACACATGAAAATCAGATTTCATGCTGTTTTGGGGAAGAATCCAGATGAAGTTTGGTCTTTAATGAAGATCAAAAAGGTGCTGACAATCAAGAAAGACATATTGTTTGAAGACATGCTTCAAAATTTTTGTTATTTTGTTATCCGAGCAGACAACAAGCAGTATGACTTCACTGTAGCAGATTTTCCTCTGATGAACTGCAATGATTTAATTCAAGTGGCTTTGATTTTGAAGCATATGGAAGAAAATAATCTCAAAGGCTCTGAGACTAAAGTGTGCAAGATAGGTTTCGCACATGTTAAGACATACATCGGTAATTACTTCGATTGTTTGGCCCTTACAGATGAAGAACTGGCTAATGTGTTGGGAAGAGAAGTAAACGTTCCTTGGGAAGAAACTTTATCTCAATCAGCATTATCGAAATATGTTGTTGGATATGTCTGAAACCGTTCAGCATGGTGTTTTCTGGAAGAGATACAAAAGGGAAACCTAATAAGTTCTTGTTTAAAGTCTCAGAGGTGGAAAGATATAATTCTTCGCAATATACGCATTTTATTGTTCGTATGAACAATTGCAAGAAGAACAATGAAGGAGACAAGAAAGATCTCAAGAAGGTGATCTCCTGGTATGGAGAAGTGCGAAAGACAATCCACTCAGCTGTTCAAAAGCATATGGGTTGAATAGCTTCGACTGTTTACAAAGGGGGAGAATATAGATGTAAAATTGTAAAAGTCGAATATAGTGTTTTGTATAGTTTCGCATTTTATTTTATTTTACTAAGTCATCTTTATGCGAAGTTAAATGTCTAGACTTAGTATATTTTTGTACACTCATGTTCCCTATAAATAGGGACTGAGGTTAGAAGTAGAAAGAGACTTTTTCTTAACAAATATCTCTTTTCTGCTTATGTTGTAATCAGTCTTTATCAATATGAGATCTGATTAATATTTACTCATCGTGTTCTAAATCTTCAATTACTCAAATCAAACTTTGCTTTCTCAAATCTCGGTAACAATTCTCATCATATTATTTTTTTATTTATTTTTCAGTTAAGGCACGATAACATATTTTTCCCGCCAAAAACTCAATCATCTTCTCTAATAAATGAAAGTTTTTTTTGGCACTTGTCACACTCTCATTCATTTTGCCACATGTCATTTTGTGGTTATTTTGAATTAATTTTTATTCAATATGTAATTTTGTGGTTTTCCTATTTTATTAAATTCCATATTGTATTTAAATTTAATAATAAATGCATATCAATTTCATTAATGGACTTTCCTTATAATTTCAAAATTTTAAAATAAAATCTCATTAATTTGCTTTGATTATTTTATCTAAATGTTTTGTTTAAATTTAAAAGAGAAAAAAACACTTTAATTTTAGTAATTCAATATTTTCTTATTTTGCTTATAAATTCAAATTTCTCAAATCTTTATACATACTTAATTGTTTTAAATATACCCATGTAATACATGGGGCTCACACCTAGTAATCTAATCTATTATCGATGCAATCATTAATACACACAAAGGAGAAAAATAGGGTTCGATAAAGGGGAAGAAGTCGAGATGGCTGTTGCAGGAAGAGATATACACACAGGAGAAGAGAGATAGAGATGATGGAAAACATAAAAAGAGAGAAGAGAAAGAAAACGATTACACCCTTTGCAATCTAAGAGCTTCGCTCTTTATGTTTAGTATCCCAGTTTCTCATCCAACACTCATGATTTCTGTTTCCCTCACTCCAGGTTTGTAAAAAAACAAGGGTTAGCAAAATTTACAATGTGGGGTTTATTTGGAGGTTAGATTTCAAGGAAGGTTAGGCGGGGTATGCTTATGGTTGTGGTAGTAGATTGTTGCATGTATAATTATCTAATTTTTACTTTTATTCCCTAAAATGAGACAAATCTCAAACCTCCAACTCATGTATAATATGATTGGTTAGTCCATGCATTTTAATTTTCTTTTGATGCTTTGGTGTTTAGCCTAATATTCGGTTATACAATGTAACTTGCAATTTTTTTGATGTTTTATGGCACACTCTAAAAAAATGAAGGAAACAATAAATGAATGCCCATTTGTAAAAGGTCACTACTTGACATAAACAATCATATTTATTTGTAAATCTCTATTAAGTATTTCTTTTTCACTGTATGTAAAAGAAACTTGCTTACATAGCCGAATAACTCAAGTACTGTTCTTGTTAATACACATACAATTGCATATCTAAAACAACTAATAATTCCAGTCTTCATTCAAACATTTTTGTCTCTTTTTGAAAATCAGTTTTAACCCCTGTTCTAGTTATATAAGCATTGTTTCCAAGTATAAGTAGAAACATTTTACGGTGCATGTTAGATTGCTCGGTTGGACCATTTTATTCAAAGAACCAGGGATCAAGTCCTTTGATATGTTACAATACATTGTTCTACTTGAAAAAAAAAATGAGATTGAACACTTATGAATAAAATTAATATATTTTTAAACAAAAGTTAAATTCCTTTTTTGATGAGCCACTATTTAGTTTGTGCCCCATCCCAAAATATTCTAAAACCTGTGACTAAATATTCAACTAATGTATGGGATGAAGCAGTGGTTGTTTATCTGTGTAGTGTTTCTTTCTTTAAAGCAAAGTTATTTTCTTCTTAATTTGACAATTCACTAATAACATCATGTGTTTATTATTCTAATACAAACAGGAGTAGGATTAAAGATACTTACTTAGACTTAAGGAAGAAGAATATTTGTAATCCACTTCTTTAAATCTGCTTTTTTGATTTTATGATTAATACTTTGAAACTACTTGAACCATTCTGATTCTTGAATTTCTGATGAGTACTTGTTGATTATTGATGAATACTATGTTGAATATCTTGATTTGGTATTTTGATTCTTACAAATTGTGATGATCTTGTTGAAAACATTGTTGAATATCTTGATTCTTGAAAACTGATTGGGGAATAATTTAATTTGATGTAGAGAAAAAGATGTAGTAAAAGAATGCTTTAAAAGAAACAAAAGAAGAATGCAGTAAAAGAAGATTTGGAAGTAATCAAAATTTGTTGACATTTTATTGTAATCAGCAAGTTACTTGGCAACTTGGCAAGTTGGCTGTAAAAATTTCAGAAAGTAAAATAAGAAAAGCTAAAGGTCGACTTGAGGAAACAATTAAGTCAAAGGAAGGAAAAGGTGTATTACTTGGTTGTTTTGTTTGGAAGGGGATCTAATACACATCATCTTTTCTTTACATCAATATTGTTGAGGACATGACCAATTATAAATTAACTGAAGAGTTCAACTCTATTACAAACACTACCAATATATGTTACTAACTTTCTTTATCATGTGTTAATGGAGGAATAAATAGCAATAAACTAAATAATCTCAAAAAATTGTGGTAGTTAACTAGTTATCCTCAGAAATAATTTTATAATTATCTTTAAGCTTAAAGTTTTAATTTTGTTTCATGATTTGTCAGAAAAAAACATTGAATAATGTATCTCAATACCTAGTCATATGTTAAAAACAATGTTGTTGAAAGTTGGGTCATATGACTCTCTACAATTTGCATCCCATAGCAATAGAACCCAGTCGTAGTTATAGAACCAGTTGATATAACTCTCTGGAGAAAAATCCCGGTTGTAGTGTGGAACTTGATTTTTTATTTTAATCATTTAACCCGGTTTCGTACTTTAAACCGTGTCTTGTTACTCTTCCTTTTATAAAACCCGGTTTCTACATAATATAACCCGGTTATTTTGAGAAACCGGGTCCTATGTTGCGGGTAGCTTTTTGTAGTAGTGATTAATGAATGTTAATAGTTCCAATATGTACAAAACTTATAAATTCATGCCTTATTAGGTGTGAGCCCCATGTATTACATGGGTGTATTTAAAATAATTAAATATGTATAAACATTTAAGAAATTTGAATTTATAAGAAAAATGAAAAAATATTGAATTACTAAAATTAAAGTGTTTTTTTTTTCTCTTTTAAATTTAAACAAATCATTTAGATAAAATAATCAAAGCAAATTAATCACATTTTATTTTAAAATTTTGAGATTATAAGGAAAGTTCATTAATGAAATTAATATGCATTTATTATTAAATTTAAATACCATATGGAATTTAATAAAATAGGAAAACCACAAAATTACATATGGAATAAAAATTAATTTAAAATAACCACAAAATGACATGTAGCAAAATGAATGAGAGTGTGACAAGTGACAAAAAAAAAAAAAAACTTTTATTTATTAGAGAAGATAAGTTACTAGTTGTTTTCTTTCTTAGAAAATGTTATTTTTATAAAATTATAATCTTCCAATTAAATACAAGAGTTTATAATATTTATTAGCAATCAAATTCTAATAAATAATTAGTAATTATCTACTCTTACAATAGCAAACTAGACATTAAGAATTTGTTAAGATTGGCCAACCTAAATCCGTATAAGGTTAAAATTGTAACGATATTGAGATAAAATGATACTGAGATAAAATGCTTATAAAGCATCTTGTAATTATTCTCGAGAGAAACTCTTGCCATGATATATATGGAAATAACAACAAACTTTCAAATATAAACAACTACATAATGTAAATACACAGGGAACTCCTAAAAATTTCATTAGTGATGGCGCTACAAACACTTGGATAGACAAAACTTAAACGAAAGTTAAGGAAAACACTTGTCTACAGGTTCAAACTTTAAAAAAAAAAATAATCCATCATAAGTCTTCATCTAACACTGTTTAGTTTTGAACTAGCTAGCTGACCACAATTACATCTTAATTAGGACGTGAGATACATGTCACAAAATACTTACGTTTTTTTTGACCAAAATCTTACATATATAATGAGCTTTGAAAATCACTTTAAAAAGGATGTGGGTGTAATACGACGTCTTCGGAATATGGGCACAAAGTATTATACCCAATATCAAGATTAATACATCAGTCAACTATCATCTACAATCCAAAGTTTATGGACATTCAAGGATGTTAAATAGGCATATATACCTCAACGGATTACGCTAATCTCTTAAAAATAAGTAGAGATATTGATAAATTGCACTTTTCTTTGCAAAGAAAGATTCTTTCTACACTAGTACAAAAATCGACATTGGCCACACCACAAAAGTGTAACCATATGTCATTAGACACACGTTATTTTTTTTAGCTCAAGACACTACTAGAAATATGGGTTTTAGAGACGGAAATATCCGTCGCTATTCCGTCGCTATTCCGTCGCTAAATGTTGTTCGCGATGGATCAGCGACGGATTCACTCCATAGGTAATTAATAGGTGGCTAATTTCTCAGCGAGGGTTTTAGCGACGGAGAGGTTTTTCCTTGCGACAAATGTAGCGACAGAATATTCGTCGCTAAATGTCACTCAATACATTTACTCAGGGCATAGCGACAAAATTCGATAAAGCCATTACGTCACTGTTCTGTCGCAAATTCCCGTGAACAATTTTTTTTTTCCGTAGCAAATCCCTTGCAAAATTCATATACTGATATTTTTTTTCCGTCGCTAATCTGTCGCAAACTTTAGACATGGTTTTTTCCCTAGCTAATCCCTTGCAAAATTTATACATGACTTTTTTTTTGTTCCGTCGCTGATCTGTCGCAAACTTTAGACATGATATTTTTTCCGTAGCTAATCCCTCGCAAAATTGATGCATTAAAATACTTTTTTTATTCTCACCAATCCGTCGCAAACTTCTAATATATTTTTTTATTATGATTCTAAAAGAAAAAAATACTACAATCATCAAATTTTAATACTAAAAAACATCAAATAACATACAACCAAACATTAAAATACCAAAACTATCAAAAAAACATCCAAAACCAAAACTATCCATATAACATCAAACTCCCAAAGGTTTAACTTCAAAATAACATTCTAGCACCAAGAAATCCAAAGTATGCAAAATAGGTACAAATAAAAAAAAAGTTTAACCTTCAAAATAAGCATCGGGAAATGAGTTTTCACAAAACATAATTTCAAAATAACATTTTAGCTGCTCTCTTCAATCTTCGGTTCTCATTCCTATAAAACATTATTCAAAACAATCAAAAGTATCAAACACAAAAGGTTAACAAGTCATTCAAAAACATCAAATACTAATGGTTAACATCATATTACCTCTAATTTTCAATTTCCCATCATATTTTGCAAGGCTGCAAACATCTTCTCCATTGCTTCATATTTTGCATCAATTTGTTGTTGTTTGGCATCTATTGCTGCAGCTTTAGCATCCATTTCCCCACGCATCTCGTTTCGTACACGTTCATAGACAACCTAAAGTACAATGATAGAAAACTTTGTAAGTACAATGCCATTATAGGAAACTTTGTAAGTACAATGCCATGATAGGAAACTTTGTAAGTACAATGCCATGATAGGAAACTTTGTAAGTACAATGCCATGATAGGAAACTTTGTAAGTACAATACCATGATAGGAAACTTTGTAAGTACAATGCCATGATAAGAAACTTTGTAAGTACAATGCTATGATAGGAAATTTTTATGAAGTACAAAATTAAACGAACCTCTTGGGATGTTATTGTACTAGATGTTCCTTCCAAAAAGCTCGCTGGATCAGACACAAATCCGAATCCATATATTCTTCCTTTCTTGACTCCTCCGGAAACATCACACCATGTTTCATTATTCAAGAGGGGATGCATGATATGTTGTGCTAAGATACCCATTATCTAACCTTTTGTACATCCCGTCTCTATCACTACGTGTTGACAAAATGACTAGCTACAACAAAATATATAACTACTATTCAAAACTTAGATAGAGATTAGATAAAAACTAACTACAACCAAGTAAGAAGCAGTGGATGACAATAAATCCTTTGGAATAAACAAGAACTGGAAGGGAGAGAAAGTAATTTCTAAATATGAATTTGTTATTTTATAATATTAACAAGTGTTTTGTAATATTAATATCAGGGTATTCCTCCTCTTGATGTTAGAATAAAATGGCCAAATGATCTTTACTTAAATGGGCTTAAAGTGGGAGGAATTTTGTGTGGATCAACATATCAATCCAAGATATTCGATATTAGTGTTGGTAATTGATAAACTTTTAGCTTTTAGAATAAAATTTCAATTTTTTTTAAAAAAATTTGTTAAAATTTTCCAATTGCAGGAGTAGGATTGAATGTTGACAATAATAAGCCAACAACATCCTTGAATTCAGAGCTCCAAAAATTAAATTCTGATTACAAACTACAAAGAGCAGACATTACATCAACTGTCTTTGATAAATTCGAGCATTTCTTCCATATTTTGATCCACCAGGATGAGTATTAATTTGTTTTTTATATTTTAAAAAACAAAATTCATGTTTTTATTTTATTTTTTTAATTTAAAATGCATGATTCCAACCCCTTGAGGAGCTATATTACAAGACATGGCTCCATAGGTATATTAGTTATTGTTCTTGTTAAAAAGGGTAAAAAAGTAATTTCCCTTATTATGGTTTTAATTTGTGCAGTGGACAGAGGGTTACTATTCAAGAAAAAAAACCAAGAACATGATTTGCCGACAGAAAATGTAGTCACTGTTCAGGTGAGCAAATCAAGAATTGTTAAGTGACATTTTTTTTTTATTAAAAAGTGTTATAAAATATATCAATAAACATACTTGGAGTCTTTATAATTTGAGTTGTTAATTGCAGGGGTTCTATGAAACTGATAATAGGTATCAGAATTGTTACTTTTTTAACTCTAAATTTTTTTTTTTAATAAGAATTGTTACTTTTGAAGTATATGAAACTGATAATAACTAAAAAGATTCATGTGGTATTTATATTTTTGATTTCTTCAAAGGACTAGTGAGGAGTAAGCTTGCCTGAGAAACAGACGTCTTTTTTTTTTTTTTCTTTTTGTAATTTTCATGACATGTATTTTAAAATATTAATATATTAGCATATAATAAGAGTGATTAGTGGATGCTACACATAGTTATATCTTTAGATTGACATTGAAGACAAAAATATTGTATGTGCGTGTTGTGTAAAGAGTGTTTATGAATTAATTTGCATGTTATGATATATGGTGTAAAGTATGAAGATTTTTATGGTAATCTTTATTTTCTTGGTATTTCATAATGTACAAAATTTAGGGCAAATTCGTCATTTTACCATATAAATCCAAAACAATATGAAACCAGTGGCAAACAAAACATAGCATATATCACTTCAAGATTCTTTAATAAAACAAAGGCAAACCAGCGGTAAAATGGTCAGAAAAGAGAAAAGCAAACCAGGGCAAACAAAATGAACATGAAAAGAGACATGGTAATGAAAAGAAAATCGACATAAATTGAATTTCCTACAAGTAGAGGAGTATATGTGCACATATGTTTCTTGACAAAATCTACAACCTACACATCATATCAGGTGTTTATTAAACAATACAAAAAATGGTTATATTTTTTTTTTACCAAAAGGCTCATATATAGCTAAACAATTTGCAACTATTATAAATTAATAATGTTGATTTATAATTTACATGATTCCCTATTATGTAAAATATAGTTGTTTTCTATGATAATAGATTTCATAAAAAGTAACTAAGGACAAGAGTTAGATTACCTGCTGTTCAGCTTGTTTTTCACTTGTTTTTCACTGATGGAACTTTGGATCACCCTTTCATTCAAACCTATAAACAACCATGACATGGCTTAAAACTAAATTCTATTAAAACGTAACATTTTATATTAAAACTCTACTTAATTAAAGCAATGGGAATGGCTTTGTTTTAAAAGTGCACGTTTAGTGTGCACTTTTAGGTCTCCAGTGGAAGGAACCTCTCTAATTTCTACCCGGTGAATAAAAGATCAAAGTTTACTTGGCATCACATTTGGTTATTATTTTATAATAATAATAAGTTCACAATATACCTTTGCATAGAGCTCAACATAAGGGCGGAATGCAGGATCATCCAACAATGCGATGTCTGTAGGAAGTTTCAAAAGTCCCTCTGATTCTCCTTTCAGAAGCTCACTGGTCCCACAGAATCAGGGCAATTAGGGAGATGTTAAAAAAAGTAATTATTATATTACAGATACAGAAAGGAAATGAAGTTTTACAGAAAATATGAGTTATCAAATTACAGAAATGAAACATGCTTACACACAGAAAATATGAGCTATCAAAAAAGGTTAATTAACCAAATAATGGAAATTTACATTATCGTATATATGAGTGATTAATGACCCAAGTTTTTGCACAGGTTTGTTGAAGAGGATAATGCCGAGGAGCTCTCTTTGAATGACATGACACTGAAGCCGAAGAGAAGCCGAAAAGAAGGAAGAACAAGGCTAAGAGAGTTAAGGACAAGAAGGTTGATTGCAGCATTGGTATGGTAAGAGAGTTAATATTTTTTTGGAAGGAATGGAATTTGTCTAAAGAGTTGGTATTGAAGGAATTGGAATTGAAACTTTTCTTGTGTAATTGTAGGGTTAAAAGGGTATTTTAGTATTTGTTTAATGAGAGAAATGTTGGAGTTTGTCACAAATGGGTTAGAGATGGCAAAGCTTTTATCCACAAAAGTTGCACAACAACCAAATGATAAGCCTGCACTCCGATTGAAGATGTAAGCTCCACTCATAATCATAAACAACTTAACAAGTAGTATCTGTAACATTTTGTAACATTTTCTTATGTCTATTGTCTACCTTTCTCCTCTATTCAGCTTGTTCAATCTCTGCAACCTGTTAGAGAACCCTTATAGTCGATTTTATGTATACATGAATGCCCTTAAATTGGCAATGAATGGAGAGTTAATGTGTGTGTGTGTGCTTGTGTGTCTGTGTATATCTCTAGTGTAAGAGCAGAAGGCTTTTTATGGTCATACCAAAGTGCATTAATTTCATTGAATTCCATATGTTGTATATTCAGAGAGGAACAGAACTTGAAAGACTCCAATGGCTATCAGAGTAATAATGCCCCTGCCTATGCTCATAATGTCCATGTTCCTCTTCTGCCTCCTTTCCTATTTACCTCTTATTCACTCAAACATTTCACACTAACTAGCATTGTGATTCGAGCTTGCAATATTACGCCCAAAACACCTTGGGATTTTCCAGCTTTAACAACTTTGCATATCAGGGGCATTGTATTGTGTGGAGGAATGACGATTGAAAAAGGAAAGAAAATGGAGAAATTAAACCCTAACGTAATATATTGTGCAACTAAATCAAACCTAACCTAATATATGACTAAAGCAAATAAAATCAAGAGATTTACCTGAATCGGAAGTTAAAGAAGAATAATTTCAGATTTTAAAATTGTGGAGGCTGTCGAAATCGGAAGCTGCAATGGTCCGTTCTTGTCGTCATCTGTTTGAACAGAGAGGGTGAGATTGGGTTAAGCAAGCTGCAGCTCGAGAGTGTCGTCAATTTCAGATTTGGGTGAGAGCGTGTTCAATTGGAGTGACAAATCTGATTTGGGATGGAAGAAAACTTACACGAAGTTTGGAATTGGAGCATCAATTTCAGCGAGAGATCGTCAATGTTAAAAACATAGCGTGCATATGGTCTGTCGGTATTCTCTCGCTAAACACGTACTAGATGGCCAAAAACTCGATCTTTTTTTTCCCTCGTTGAACCCTCGCCAAATGCCTTCGTTTTCCACCGATTACCGAGGGATAAGAGTCCGTCGATAAATACTTGTGAGATCTGTAGTTGATACCTCGCTAAACACTCTCTAATATGCTAAATGTTGAATAAATAAATAAAATTTTTTTAACCATCGCAGATCTCTCGTAATTCCCTCTCTATAAGCCTAAATTTTGCTACAGATTTAATCCCTCTCTGAATCCGTAGCTGAAACTCAAGTTTCTAGTAGTGAAGTGAGATGAAAGGCCGTGTCATCTTAGGTATCATACAAACACATTGAAATATAGTGGTCGTAGTTACTGGAAAAGAGTGGCTAAAGGGTACCACCATTTCTTGTCGTAATCAAGGATTCCATCCATTAAGTGTGACTATAAACTTTTCTAGAAATATTTGTTTTTTTTATAGTGATTATTGTTCATGTAACGACCACATGAAATTATATTCAATGTGCCATTTTCTTTTATTTAGTCATAAAAATATTGTTTATTGAGTTTTTAGTCAGATCGATTTAAAAAAAAACGTGGAAAAAGTATCGTTGTAATCAAACATTATGTCAAATAAGTGTGTTCATAAATGATTTGTAGACACACAATCATTTTTATCTCGTGACTATTGTTCATCCAACAGCCACATGAATTTATTGTTAGTGTGTCATAGTTATTATTTAGCCACATAAATTGTTTTTTATTGAGTTTTTAATCAAATCGATTTAAAAAAAAATGTGGCAAAAGTGCTATTGTAATTAAACATTTTATCGAATTGTGTGTCTATAAAGTCTTTCTAGACACACATGTTTTTTGATAGTGACTATCGTTTATCCAATGACCACATTAATTTATTTTTATTCTAATTTTTGCTAAAAAGTGTAGTTGTAATAAAACATTTTGTTCAATAAGTGTGCCTAAAAATTATTTCTATACACTAAAGTTTGTTTGTTTATTTGTTTGTTTTACTTTTTTTTTTATTTATTTTTAAATAGCAACTATTTTTCATCTAATGGTCACAGGAACTACCCACCTATTATTATTACAAATGCACCAAACAATGAAACTATACAATACAATGTAATAATTTTTTTTATTAATAATAATTCAAAATTCTTACATCAAAACATAATCATGATTTTTTACATGAGGATGAAAATCGGTGACTTTTAGAATAGTTACCAATTCATAATATTGGTCTTGTAACATCAACCATTAGTTTGTTATCATTATCTAAGAACAACTAACAGGTGCTAAATATATCCAATAATAAGAGGAAGCTCGAAAGAGTATCACTTTATTAAACTATTTCAAATAGATATAGGCCTTTTAGCTTCAAATCTCATATTTCTACTACCAACCCATTCTCCTATTGCACCAAAAGAATATAAGTTTATTAGACTGTCTCAAATAGAAGAGAATTTAATAAACCTTAAATGTTCTTTTTATATAAAATATACCTTATTTTGATTTTTCAACATAAACCATTATCCTTTTCTTGCTAGGGGAATCCTTATATTGGTCCTTCAATGTGCCTACTAAATGATTGCTAAACATCTCCTTCTTTCTTGGGGAACCCTTGTTATCATATTTGCGGCTTATTAAGAAATTTCCTAAAGTCTCTTCATCATTTAATAAATATATTGATGCTAATATTTTCTTCAATAGCAACAGCTCTAGCATCAAAGCCAATCTGATCCAGGTCTTTCAAGACTAGATTATGACCTAAATATTGTAACAATTATTAGAACAGTAGATGGGAAAAAAAAATATAAGAAAATGGAAATAGATCTATGCCTCTTCTGCTCATCTTGTATCCATAAGTGGCAATGATATGCCTTCACAAACTCCCTAATTTTGGAGAAAATTCTGAAATAAAAACTAAAATTTGTAAAAAGAAATAAAAAATAAGTGGCCGAAAAGATTCTAGTAAAAAAAATTATGGGCTAAGATCCATGAAATACCTTCCGCATTCCTCTTTCTCTATGGACAATTGCATATCAAGCTCTTTAATTTTAGAATTTAAACTATCTATCCTTGGACCCTTTCTTCCAAATAGATCTAAGCACCATTATATTGATGAAAAAAAAAATACAAATAATACTTGAGAAAAAGGAAATTTTAATAAATAATAATAGTCCGCTTAACTCGCCTATATCGTTGCGGCTTGTGATCTTCTAACATATCAAATTTAGATTGCACATGCTTCAACTACATCATATAGTTAAGTGAGATGATTAAGTTGGTAATAAAAAAACAATGGGAACAACTTTTACCATTCTTTCACTATGACCAACATAAAAAAGTCAATAAAGATAACTCTTAATTAAACTGATGATTGTTGCACGTCTTGTGTGATTATATGAACTTACAATGTTGTTGAGCAATCTTCCACCAATGGATTTACATGACCACCTCTATTGCTTTACTCCAACCCACCATCAAGCTGAAAGAATCTGCAATGGAATTATGGAACCGAATGCAAGGAATATTCCAAGATAATAAAGATGTAAGAGTTTTTTTAGATAATAAAAATATAAAGTTGAAGTTTTATCTGAAAAAATGTACGGGGTAAATCGACAAAAAGAAAAGGTAAAGGCTAAATCGAAAAAATAAAAATGTAACAGTTTTTTGAGAAATAAAATAGAGTTGAGTTTTAGTAACGACATGTCTTTTTTGTGATTAAACTTTTGAAAAACTTTTAAGATTATTATAATAATACAAAAATAAAATGAATAAGTTTAATAGACTCTTTCAACATCGGTTATCTTGTGATCCAATGTTAGTAAGTATTCGATAAAAATTGAAATACTATTTTATCTTTTGCGTTTATCCATCCTTCTGCTCGTTAGATTATGGTAAATGTCAAGAAAGAAATTTAATATATTTATTATTTAATATATTATTAGTTTATATAATTAAAAAGATGCATAAAAACAAAAATAGAAAAATATTTACTTTCTATATTGAATTGGTGAAATTGTTTTATTTGCAGGGTAAAAAGAGTAAATACTAAAAAGTGTTGATGCTGGAATAATTGAAAAGTAAAGATGGCAGACAGCTGGGGGCGACCCAAAGAACAAAGCGACTGTCAGTGGAGCATTTTGTTAAAGAATGTGCTACACATTTTATCTTTTCTTCAATTTGTGGTTTAAAGAGCTTTCGTCTTGCTCAGGCTCTCAGTACTAGTTAAGTTCCAACGCCTCAGTTTGTTCAAGCGCTCAAGTATCTGTAATGTTCATTCACTTTAATATTTAGTAGTAACCTATGATCTCTTTTTGTTATTATTAGACTAGTTTTGTGATTTTTACAGTTTGAAAAGCACCAAGCTAATATCAACAAATTAGTTTTCATTTTTTGTCCAAATTAACTTGGTAACACTACTAGAAAACTAGGGTAATAGCTACGGCACAATCCGTAGCTATTCGGTAGGTATAAGGCGATACCTACGGATTTGCTACGGAAAATGTCCTGTAGCATAAATGCCCGTGGGAAATTTTTACCTACGGAATTGCTACGGACTAGCTACTGAATACCTACGGATATTTCCGTAGGTATAATACCTACAGAATAGCTACGGCCGGTAATTGCTACGGAATACCTACGGATTGCCAACGGGTGTATGTTCCTACGGAATAGCTACGGCCGGTAATTGCTACGGAATACCTACGGATTGCCAACGGGTGTATGTTCCTACGGAATAGCTACGGAATAGCATGGCTACGGATTACCTACGCAAGTGTTTTCCTACAGAATAGCTACGGAACTGTTTAGCTACGGATTTCCTACGGATTAACGACAGAACTCAATTTTGACTAAAATTGACTTTCTTCCTACGGAATACCTACGGACCTATTTAGCGACGGATTTCCGTAGCTAGTCCGTAGCTAATTTCATTTTATCAAAAAAAATAAATTTTAAAAATTTAAAAATTTCCATTTTTTGTCAAATACCATATCAATTCAATTTGTCCAAAATACACCAAAAAATGTCCCTAATACCAACTTTGACACATTCAATTCCATTGTCTTAAATACCATACAAATGTCTCAAGTACCATACAAATTAGGCATAACAAAACAAGCAAACAATACAAGTGTTTACAAATTCAATTGTTCCAAAATAGTTATCAATTGTTCCAAAATACTTATCAATTGTCCTCGGGTGGATTATCGGGGGGACCATGGGGTTGATTTCCAGACATATTTATCATCCTCATAACCATCTCCATTTGTTCTTTCATTTGTTGTTGTTGTTCCATGACAGAAACTTGTGCACGCAACCTATCAACCTAAAAAATGGTGACACAATTCAATACTTAAACAATAATAGCAATTTATTTTAGTTTATTGTAAGAATGTATTTTAATTTATAATTATAGCAATACACTTAACTTTTAAACCATAATAGCAACATATATTTATTTTTATCAATTTAATCAATATTATCAACAAACTACATAACCTTTAACCATAATAGCAACATACTTTTGTTTATTATCAATTTAATCAATATTCTCACCAAACTACCTAGCTTTTAACCATATTAGCAACATATTTTTGTTTATTATCAATTTAATTAGTATTATCAACATACCTCTTGTTGTGTGCTATCCGACTGGGTGGACTGGGTGGATTGGGAAGATGGAGTCCCTAAAACCAAAAAATGTATATCTGATGCTCCTATCCCATAGATAGCACCCTTCTTCTTTCCTTTTCTTCTAAGTTGGCTTTCCTCCCATACATCTACATCATCCTTACGATTTGAAGGATCTTCACCAAATTTGTTGACCAACCCATGCAGATACCCCTCCTACAAATTACAAAAAACATGATTGTCATATACAAAAATGAGACAATCAATATACATAAATGATAAAGATAAGTTACTAGTGCTTCTTTGGCCGTCTGCGAGCAATATTCAATATTTTCATGATTTCCCTCAAAATATTTTTTCTTTGACTCGGCGGTGCCATGCGTCTGCACGAAAACATCATATTGTGTGGGTGGTTTACCCATCAATTTTTCCTACATAAAAGTCAACGTACAATTAATGTAGTTAGTGTTATAACAAAATAAGAATAATAAAATTTATTATTGTGATACTTACTAATTTCCTACGGTGCTGGTCAAATCCTATACTACCCGCAGTGTGTCTTGCTGTTGACCCACTAGAATCTGCGGTGTTGCGGTTCTGCTGAGCGATTTTTGAATTCTTTTGCCACTTCTCTGTGGACCAATGCTGTGAAAAGAATATATATATATATATATATATATATATATATATATATATATATATATATATATATATATATATAATACAATAATATAATAAGAAATAAAAAACTTAACAAAAAAATAATAATGTATCATATCCGTTACATCACACAAACGTTGCCACACAGTCTCCGGTACGCGTTCGGGGCGGTAGTTATGCATCCCATCATAGTAGCTACAAAACTTTGGGGGGAGGGATTTCCCATCATTTCGTGCCATGTCGGCAGATTGTTTCCTGATACCTTTCATCCTATCTCTGTATCTATCCTTGAGGACACACTTGAATGCATCAAATATGTTCTCATTCTCTTGTGAATACCACCTATACATTGTCTGTAAAAGATAACAAGTAAATTTAAAAATACAAACTAAAAATAAATGAGTATAAGATATAATAACAAGTATTTAATATATTACCCCGAAACGCGAAAACATCTGTAGAAGAGCCTCATTTGGAATATCACTGAACTAGGCCCACGGATGATCTAAATTCTCCCAAAAGAGATGAATACACGCGCTGTGGATTTTTTGATCCCCAAACCTACAATATTGAAAAAACTATATAAGTATAATTATAACACCAAGAAATTAAGCTTTAAATGATGAAAACACTAACTTTTCCCCATGTCGTCTGATGAGGGGCAACGATGAGGCGTGAAAATCACTCGCATTCGAGTCGTGACCTCCTGAAATGCCTCTAGAGGCGGAGCCATGCGGCGTCAATGGCGTGTTCGGTGCCATCGGTGTGTGTGGGGTATGTGGTGACCGAAAAGTTGCCTCTGCATCTGCACCCTCAAAACAATAGTCCTCAAACCCATCATTACCACCTGTCCTCAAAAACATTTGTGGGGACTGAGGTCTGTAATCCGTCTGTGGTGGGAGCTGAGGCCTATAATCCGTATGTGGGACCTGGGGCATCTGACCCGTCTCTCGAGCCCGACGGCGAAGAATCCCGGCCAAGTCTGCTAAAGGATCAGCCATACGTGGCTCTTCGGTAGAATTAGGGGATGCCCTCCCCACCCTATGCCTCGCACTACCAGAAAAAGAGTTGTTACTGTGTCCTTTATCCTTGCGTCTATTACCCGACATGCTGCATTTAATAGAACAAGAATGGTCAGTTATATAATATATGATTAATAAGTTATGACAAAAGAAATGTTTAAAATAACAATATGTCCAAACCAAAATCATTAAAAAAACAACATTTAATTTTAAGGTTTTAAAAAAGAAGACAATGCTCTTAACATCAACAAATACAATGCTCTTATCATCAAAAAAAGACAATTCTCCTAACATCCGTCCTCATCATCTTCATCTTCAAATTCTTCTTCTGAATAATACAACTCGTTTTCATCATCTTCGATTTCAAAATCTTCCACTTCTTCGTCTTCCTACCTAATTCTCTCATTCTCGTCGTCAGATATTTGCTCATACGTATTAGTAGTTGAGGCTAGGCACAATCGTTCTGCACGAGTTACAGTAAGGGGTGACTCAAATCGTTCTTCATCCTGAAAGATTTCATCTGCTTCCATTTCAGCTTCGGTAACTTCAAATACCCCTCTTGGTTTTGTCTTGATCACTGCCCACTTATCTTTAGTCTCCCTTGTCATTGAAGGGTATGGTGTATAAAACACTTGTTCTGCTTGTGATGCCAAACAAAAAGGGTCGTCAGTTTGAAGTCGAGAGTTGTATTTGACATCAATCAACTTGTTTTTGTTGACTATTACACCGTCTTTGTTATCAAACCAAATACAATTAAACAGTACAACAGTCGAGGGTCCGTTGCTATAATACTTAATCTCTATGATCTCTTGCACTATGCCATAGTAGTCTGACTCTTGTTCGGCATTATACGTCTCCCCTCTCACACATACTCCAAAGTTATTCGTCACACGACCCTCACCGTATTGTTGAGTGTGAAACTTATAACCATTTACAAAATACCCATTATAGTAATGAGCATGTCTCGATGGTTTATTAGCTATAACTTCTAAGTGTCTAGCACTTCCATCAGGTGTCTTATACATTACCTACAGTGAAAATATACGCATTATATTGGTTAATGATGCATTGGTAATAATCAGTATGATTTAACTATTTCTACTTACTTTGTCCTCAAACCATTCAGCAAAGTATTTATCTCTTAAATCTGAAACTGATTCGTTTGGATTTGTTTTCATGACCATTTCATCAAATCAAGGTTGTGTCGGATCAACAGGTGACGCCAATATGGAAGCTCCCAAAAGATGCTCTTCTTTACCCAGTTATGTGTAATACCAAAACCATGTGGTTTTGCATAATTTGGACCATAGGGTGTACCGTTGTATACAGTGGGAAAATGTTGGATTTTCTCCCAAATATATTCTCCGGTTGGGTACGGAACAGGCACTTCATGACCTTTCACTTTCTTGCCTTTTAAAAAATTAACCGTATCATTTCGAAATACGTGTCTTTCGGGTAGATGTTTTCTATGACAGTCAAACCAACACGGTTTTTGTCCGTTGACAAGCCGGAATGATTCTGTTTGGTGCATGCAATATGGGCACGCTAAATTACCATGAGTGCTCCATCCGGACAACATTGCATAAGCAGGGAAGTCACTAACTGTCCATAGAAGTACAACCTTCATTTGAAAATTGGTCATTCGATGAGCATCATAAGTTTCAATGCCATCTGTGAACAACATCTTCAACTCTTCCACCAGAGGTTGTAAAAAAACATCCAAATTTTGTCCAGGACTCTTCTTCCCAGGAATGATCAATGGAAGTTGTATGTACTGATGTTTAAAAGCCAACCAAGGGGGTAGGTTGTAAACAGTGATAAACACCGGCCAACATGAATAGGGAGTTGTATTTGAATTATTAGGACTAAACCCATCAGTACACAACCCGAGACGAATGTTGCGCGTCTCATTTGCAAAATCAGGATATGTTGTGTCAAAATGATTCCATGCTTTACCTTCACTGGGATGTATCATCTTTTCTGGATCTATTGAATGATCTGCATGCCAAGTTAAATGTTTGGCTGTCTTCCTTGAATAAAAGAGCCTTTGAAGTCTCGGTCCAATCGGCATGTAAGTCAAGACCAAATGAGGAACTTTCCTCCCTCTGTCTTTGTATCTATTTTCACCACATACTACACACTGATCCAGATCAGCAAATTGGCCCCTAAATAGCATGCAATGGTTTATACACACATGAATCCGTTCTGAAGGCAATTTTAGTGGCTTCAACATTTTCTTGGTCTCGTAGAAGCTGTTAGGAAGCTTCTCGCCAGATGGTAGAATGTCTTTAACAATCGAAAGTAGTTTATCAAATGACGTGTCTGAAACATTAGATTGTGATTTCCAGTCCAATAATCTAATGGTCGCGGCGAGTGTGGAAGTTTTTGTACACCCATCCCATAAAGGTTCACTCGCTTGTTTCAAAATTTTATAAAAATTTTGGGCATCAAGATTTGGGTTGTGTGGTGTTTGTTGATAATAAGAAGCCTCGGGTTGATGCATGCTTTCGATGACCATCTCCTCGTATCTACGATAATCACCAAAATCGTTATCAATGTGTTGACCCGTTTCAGGGTTTGAACATTGACCAATCTCTAGTGTTGGATATTTTTCGCCATGTAAATACCATAGTGAATAACCATTCATGAATCCTCGGGCAATAAGATGGTTAAAAACTGATTCTCTCGGGTGGTAGTAAATATTTTTGCATTTCACACACGGACATCTAATTTCAAAAACTTCCACCCCTTCCCTAATAATACGTTGGATGTTTGTTGCGTTCGTGTAAGCAAAATCCAAAAACAAATTGACATAATGTGGCCATTGCGGATTAAACAAACGACGACTATCAAGTCTCTTCGTGTACATCCATTCTCTATTAGACAACATTTTGATCTAAAACTACATTTCCATTTAAAAATGTTAATTAGAATCATAACATTTCAATATAATAGTGTAACATCCCATTTAATCTAATATGTATGACTAACGATACATAACATTTCAACAAATGATCAATATGATAATATGCATTTTAAATTAACTAAAATTCCATATATAAACATTTAACTAACATTTTTAACAAATTTAACAAATTAACTTAACATTTTTCATATAACATATATATCATATTTAACAAATCTAAAACCTCAAATCCAACCTATATTTCATATTTAACAAATCTATAACCACACATTCAACAAAGTGCAGGGGAAAGTAATTTTAACAAATCTTAAACACCAAAATCAACCTAAAACATCACATTCAACAAAAAAAATCAACCTAAAACCTCATATTCAACAAAAAAAATCAACCTTGCTAGCTCACATTCAACAAAATTACACCTAAAACAAAGTAATTTTTAAAAAGAAACAAAAAAGAAAAAAAAAAACTACTGTTTACCTTTGGCTCGGTGACGGGAAAACGCAGCAGGAAGAAGCACCGGCGGTGACGGGAAAAGTGCAGGAGGAAGGGGCGTCGACCACCAGAGAGAGAGAGAGAGGGAGTTGCGATGCTGTAGCGTGGTTTTTTTTTTTTTTGTTCTTGTAAGGAGATGCGAGAATGGGGAAGAAACAGAAAAGGGGGGAAAAGGAAGACAGGAAAAGGGGAGAAAAATGGGAGAAAAGTTATAGACGGCAGCAGCAACAAAAAAAAAAAAAAAAAAAAAAAAAAAAAAATTATGTTGCAGCAGGAATCGAACTCCAGTCTCACAAGTCTCAAACCAATGGTCTTACCAACCGGCCGGGTATGCCACTTCCTTAAATGTTTAGACTCCAATTACTTTTAATTTATTTCTGGAGAAATAAAGAAAAACACGGGTGGGGTAAGAATCGAACTCGAGTCTCCTACGTAACTAAGCAGCACAATTACCATCTGGCCGGGAATGCCACATCCTTGCTGAGTTTGTCTCCTATTAATTTTATGCACTGTCTTTTTTCGATTATTGTTATTATTATTATTATTATTATTAATAATCAAGTCTTAAAACTTTTTTTTTTATATATCGTATGTATGTGTGTGCTTATTATTATTATTATTATTATTATTATTTTCTTTTCAATATTCAAGTCTTAAAACTTTTTTTTCACTATTATTATTATTTTTTTCATTATTTTTTTTCAATAATAATAATAATATCAAAAAAAAATTAAAAATGTGGTTAACACACAAACAAACAATTAAAATAATATACGTGTATAAATTAAATAATTAGCTACGGATTAGCTACGGAATTCTAACGGAAAGCATAATCCGTAGCTATTCCATAGGTAATTAGCTACGGAATATGCTTTCCGTTAGAATTCCGTAGCTAATCCGTAGCTAATTAGCTACGGATTAGCTACGGATTTTTCTTATTTTCGATTTTTAGGGCACCAAACGTCGTTTTTTTCGCTCCGTTTTTTTCACACCTCTATTATATACGATTATCTATATTTTCACAAACTTATAGCTATTAACATCATTGATAAAGTCACGTGCACATACATGATCCATTGTTCGTTAAATGGTTTAACACTATAATGTTTATGAATATGTACACATACATCTCACAAACACATATACATGTACACATATACCACAACTCATTCATGTATATAAATATACATATACAAACATAATCCATCACAAGTTGGTGAAAAGTATAAACATTACAATGCTAAACAATGAAACGAGTACTTGATCGCGAAGGGGCACACGACTTTATGAACGATATTAATAGCTACAAGTTGGTCAAAATATAGATAGCCATGTACAGTAGAGGTGTGAAAAAAACGGAGCGAAAAAAACGACAATTGGTGCCCGAAAAATCGAAAATAAGAAAAATCCGTAGCTAATCCGTAGCTAATTAGCTACGGAATAGCTACGGAATATGCTTTCCGTTAGAATTCCGTAGCTAATCCGTAGCTAATTAGCTACGGATTAGCTACGGATTTTTCTTATTTTCGATTTTTCGGGCACCAATTGTCGTTTTTTTCGCTCCGTTTTTTTCACACCTCTATTATATACGATTATCTATATTTTCACAAACTTATAGCTATTAACATCATTGATAAAGTCACGTGCACATACATGATCTATTGTTCGTTAAATGGTTTAACACTATAATGTTTATGAATATGTACACATACATCTCACAAACACATATACATACACATATACATGTACACATATACCACAACTCATTCATGTATATAAATATACATATACAAACATAATCCATCACAAGTTGGTAAAAAGTATAAACATTACAATGCTAAACAATGAAACGAGTACTTGATCCCGAAGGGGCACACGACTTTATGAACGATATTAGTAGTTACAGGTTGGTTAAAATATACATAGCCATGTACAGTAGAGGTGTGAAAAAAACGGAGCGAAAAAAACGACAATTGGTGCCCGAAAAATCGAAAATAAGAAAAATCCGTAGCTAATCCGTAGCTAATTAGCTACGGATTAGCTACGGAATTCTAACGGAAAGCATATTCCGTAGCTATTCCGTAGGTAATTACCTACGGAATAGCTACGGAATATGCTTTCCGTTAGAATTCCGTAGCTAATCCGTAGCTAATTAGCTACGGATTTTTCTTATTTTCGATTTTTCGGGCACCAAACGTCGTTTTTTTCGCTTCGTTTTTTTCACACCTCTATTATATACGATTATCTATATTTTCACCAACTTATAGCTATTAATATCATTGATAAAGTCGCGTGCACATACATGATCCATTGTTCGTTTAATGGTTTAACACTATAATACGTATGAATACGTTCACATACATCTCACAAACACGTATATATACATACACATATACACGTACACATATACCATAACTCATTCATGTGTATAAATATACATATAAAAACATAATTCATCACAAGTTGATGAAAAGTATATGCATTACAATGTTAAACTGTGAAACAAGTACTTGATCCCAAAGGGCACACAACTTTGTGAACGATATTAATAGCTACATGTTGGTGAAAATAAAGATAATTATGTATAGTAGAGGTGTGAAAAAAACGAAGCGAAAAAAACGACGTTTAGTGCCCGAAAAAATGAAAATAAGAAAAATTCGTAGCTAATCCGTAGCTACTTAGCTAATCTGTAGGTAATTAGTATCCGTAGGTATTCCGTAGCCATTTCGTAGCTAATTAGCTACGGAATAGCTACGAATTTGCATCTGTAGGTATTCCGTAGCTATTACGTAGCTAATTAGCTACGGAATAGCTACGGACCCGCTTCCGTAGCTATTCCGAAGCTATTCCGTAGCTATTCCGTTACCAAACTAGGGCATCCCATTATGTAGCTGATCCATAGCAATTCCGTAGCTAATTAGCTACGGAAATTTTCCGTGGCTATTTTCCGTAGGAAAACACCATGTTTTCTAGTAGTGTAATTACGAGTTTAATCTGTCTAATTTGATGCTTAAAGTATTAAGACAGTGTTGAATATCAATCTTTGCAATTGATCTTAATTTCTTTATTGTTTTCCTCTTTATTACAATTTCATTCAATTTCACATTCTCTTAGTAGATATTTAGCTTATTCATCTCTTTTTTAAGGTTAATGTAGTACAAAAACACTCATATTTGTTCCGAAGCAGTAGAATCAATCAAAAAGGCACTTAGGTAATTTGCAAAAAAACGACTTTTCATTCCAAAAGAAAAAACAAGGTTGCAACACAATAAAAATACCCCCATCCACACACACACACACACCAAAACTTAATTAAAATTTGGTGTTTCTATATAATTAAGCAATGAAAAACCTATTTCTTGATTTCTATTACCATAATCATGTTTAAAATTGTCAAAAGTGAATCATATTTTTACTGTTCCATAAATGACCTGTAAAAATCATTATTTATTTATCTTTTAATTTTGATTGTCAAAACATTATCTTCAAAATTATTTTTATATGAGGTACACACTTTGTACAGATTGCATCATCGGTCTAGCTATTTGTTGATTTATGTGTAGGTGCTAACAGAATTAAGAATAGTGAGCAATGGATGCTGCCATGATTAAACATGATGACATGGTTCCAATCACCATAAACATCGGCTGGCCAACATCCTACTTCCCCCCATACCCGATTCTCATGGGACTTGGGGTTCTGTTACTGTTTGTTATTGTTTGGATGGTTCCAGTCACGAAACACCTCCCCTACCTCATATCTTACAAAAAATATTTGAAGGAGTTGCATATCAAAATGAAGAAGTTGAATGATGCAAGAATAGATGTAGAACAACACATGGATCGGAATAGAAGAAGTCATCTTGAGGTTCCAGCCGAAGTCGTGGGTTGGTTGGAAGAAGTAAAAAAGATTAAAACCAAGGTGGATACCACTCCTATTGACATTGGCATTTCTCTCAATCTAATGATTAGGCATCAGCTCGGAAGGAAAGCCTTCAAGATGATTGAGGAGATTGAAAGTCTCTTAATACAACAATCTCTGATGGCTTGGAGTGATGAGCCAGTTCCTTTGGGAAAAGTTGATTTCATGAAGGAATCCACGTCTACCCCATCAAGTGATCACAATGAATTCAAATCAAGAGAGCAGATTTTCATGAATGCATTAAAAGCACTCGGACCAAACAACAAATCCCACATGATAGCCTTAGTGGGGATGGGTGGAGTGGGGAAGACGACAATGACACAACGGTTGAAGAAGGTTGTGAAAGATAAGAAAATGTTCAATTTTGTTATCGAGGTAGTTATAGGGGTAAAAACAGATCCCATTTCTATTCAGCAATCTATTGCAGAGTACCTCAGCTTAGAGCTAAAAGAAGACACTAAAACTGCAAGAGCTCATAAGCTTAATGAACACTTTAAGGTCCTCTCAGATGGAGGTGATATGAAATTCCTAGTAATTCTTGATGATGTATGGGAGCCTGTTAATCTCTATGATCTTGGTTTAAGTCCTTTGCCAAATCAAGGTATCGACTTCAAGGTCTTGCTGACATCACGCAATAGAAATGTATGCAATATGATGGGAGCTAGTTCAATTCTCAACATCAACATCTTAACAGAAGAGGAAGCACATAGTTTGTTCCAACGGTATGTAGAAATATCTTATGATGCTGATCAGGAGCTCAATAAGATAGCAGAAGCTATTGTGGAGAAGTGTGGTGGTTTACCCATTGCTATAAAAAACATGGCCTATGCTCTTAGAAATAAAAGCAAGGATAAATGGCAAGATGCACTTGTTCGTTTAGAGCACCATGACACTGACAATGTTGTGGCTGATGTTTTAAAAATGAGCTACAATAATATCGAAGACCAGGAGACAAAGTCCATATTTTTGCTTTGTGGTTTGTTTCCTGAAGGCTTTGATGTTCCTACCGAAGACTTGGTGAGGTATGGATGGGGATTGAAAATATTTAAGAAAGTGTATACTATGAGACATGCAAGAAATAAGTTGGACACGTGCATTGAGCGGCTAATGCATGCCAACTTGTTGATCGAAAGTGATGATGTTGGGTTTGTCAAGATGCACAAGTTGGTTCGTGCTTTTGTTTTGGACATGTTTTCTGAAGTCGAGCATGCATCAATTGTCAACCATGGTGATATCTCAAGCTGGCCTACAACTGCAAATGACATGAGCAGCTTGTGCAAACGAATTTCGTTAACATGCAAAGGGATGTCTGAGTTTCCTGGAAATCTCAAGTTTCCAAACCTCTCAATCCTGAAACTAATGGAAGGGGAGGAGTCACTGAGGTTTCCTGAAGGCTTTTATGGAGAAATGGAAAACCTTCAGGTTATATCATATGATAACATGAAACATCCGTAGCTTCCATCATTACTTCAATGCTCCAATGTTCGAGTGCTTCATCTCCATCACTGCTCACTAATGTTTGATTGCTCTTCTATTGGAAATCTTTTGAATCTTGAAGTGCTCAGTGTTGCTAATTCTGCCATCGAATTTTTGCCTCCCACAATTGGGAATCTAAAGAAGCTAAGGCTCATGGATTTGACGAATTGTGTTGGTCTCCGTATAGGTAATGGTGTCTTTCGAAATTTGGTCAAACTTGAAGAGCTTTATATGAGAGTTGATGATAGAGATTCATTTTTTTTGAGGGTTGACGACCGCAAGGAGATTAATTTCATGGGTGATAACTACAATGAAATGGAAGAACGATTAGAGCATGTTTCTATATTAGAATTTGAGTTCTTCCAGAATACTTCTCAACCAAAAAATATTTCGTTCGAGAATCTTGAACAATTCAAGATTTCAGTGGGACGTTCTTTGAAAGGAGCATTCAGAAAAAGAAAACACTCGTCCCAAAACACATTAAAGTTGGCCATCAAAAAAGAAGAACTATTGGGAACTAGACTGAATGAGTTGTTTGAGAAAACAGAGGAGCTTTGTTTAAGTGTGCATGATATGAATGATCTTGAAGATATTGATGTGAAATCGTCCTTACATCCTTCTCGATTCTCTTCATTCCACAACTTAAGAGTCCTTGTCATTTCTGAGTGTGTGAAGTTGAAACACCTTTTCACACTTGGCGTGGCAAAAGATTTGAAAAATCTTGAGCATCTCGAAGTTTACTCATGCAATAATATGGAAGTACTCATACATAGTGAGAGTAGTGGAGCAGAGACAATTATATTCCCGAAGTTGAAGTTTCTTTCTTTGATTTGTCTACCAAATCTATCGGGCTTTTCCAGTAATGTCAACATAATTCAGTTACCTCAACTCGTGGAGTTGGGGCTTGCCACCATTCCAAAATTCACAAGCATATTTCCGAAGAATAATTCGGAAACATCTTGTTTCTTGAGGGAAGAGGTAAACACTTTATATTTTGTGAAAAAGAATTCAAACAATCTTTTTCAGTTACATTTTTTCCAGAAAATTTTGCATTCATTTGAATAATTAGAGAAATTCCCCAACAAAAATATTTGTGATTTGATTTGACAGGGCTAAAGTTTGACTATTTTGCAGGTTGTGATTCCTAATTTGGAGAAACTACATATTCGTCATATGAAGAATTTGAAGGAGATATGGCCTTGTGAATTAAGTATTATTGAAAAAATTAATGTTTCATTGTTGAGAACTATTGAAGTAACCGATTGTGATAATCTTGTGAATCTATTTCCGTGCAATCCCTTGCCATTGCTGAGTAAACTTGAAGATCTTCAACTACAGAGATGTGGTTCCATTAAAGTGTTATTCAACATCAACATGGACTGTGATGGTGGAATTGGAGAAAGCAAATGCAGCTTGAGAAGCATTCAAGCGAATCAATTAGGAAATCTAAGAGAGTTATGGAGTATAAAAGGTGTAAATAATTTATCGAAACGTCATCTCCTCATAGATGGCTTTCACCGTGTTGAGTACATAGAGATAACAACATGTAAGAGCTTCAGGAATATATTCACACCGGTCACCACCAATTTTGATCTGAGGGAACTCAAGGGGATATGGATAAATAACGATGGGGAAACTAGGAGAAACAATGAAGTGATGAAGAGTATCAAACAAGAGCAAGAGGTATGGCTTTCACATCTTAGTTATTTGCATTGTTGCAGAGAACCAATAGTAGCTTATTAATTAAATACAAAAAAATTATTACTAGGAATGGAGAATTGAAACCTTCCTATATGTTAATTATTAAAAGTTCACAGGGGAATAATCTAACTATGTCTAATTGGTTGACCATATTCATTGTTTCCAGATAATTTTTGAAGCATTATTTAGAATCAAGACAATCTTTCTCACATTTAAAATTGAAGTTACTAATTACCTTTCTTGTGGGGATATGTGTAGAATATTAAATCAAATGAAGGAGCATCAAAAGTTGGTCCTTGCATATCTAATATATATTCATTTCCTAACCTCCGTCAACTTAAGTTGTGGAATTTTAAAGAAGTGGAGGTGGTGTTTGAGATAGAGCCAATAGAATCAGTAACAACTGATGATAATGAACAACTACTTCCCTACCTAGAGGAATTGGATATTAGGCATATGGACAACATGAGTCATGTGTGGAAGTGTAATTGGAATAATTTTTTAATTCTTCAACAACAAGAATCATTCCACAACCTCACAACCATACACATGAGCTCATGTAAAAGCATTAAGTACTTGTTTTCACCTCTCATGGCAAAACTTCTTTCAAACCTAAAGAATCTCAAGATAGCAATTTGTGATGATATTGAAGAAGTTGTTTCAAATAGAGATGACAAAGGAAAAGAAAATACTAGATCTACACACACAAGCGCCACTTTGTTCCCTGTTCTTGGTTTTCTAACTCTTGCTTGCCTAAGAAATCTCAATCATATTGGTGGTGGTGGTTCCCAGCGTACTAAGGATCAATCTAAGGTATATGTTCTACAACTTGAAGTAATTATTTTCTTGATTAACTTCCTTAATTGGTGCTCATCTTTACAATATTCTCTCAGTATCTATCTTATTCTAGAAAAGTGCACGACAGTAGATATACAAGAGGTTGTAATTTCTATACCACCCAATCGACTCATCATTTACTATGCAAATTCACGATTGTGATTCAAATTAACGCATAACATAGGGTCATTCATTTGAATGTTATCTATCATACCATCTAGTACTAAGGTTTTTATTTGTAATTAGAAAATGTTCACCCTTCTATTAATCCTCCGAGGTTGGTTTTAAATTTTCAAGTTGCGATTCTCTTAAACGTTGGTATTAGATTAATGTGCATATATGAAAATATATAAACATTCAAATGTCCATATATGCATATTTCAAAAAAAAAAAAAACAATGTTTGTCAAATCTTTTTTTAGGCTAGATATGACTTCGATGCAACATTTGGAGATTAATGGTTGTCTTCATTTTAAAAAAATGATGATCGGATTAAGAGTTCTTCACATAATTTGAATCATCACAACGCTTCAAGGATATTAGTTAACACATAATAACGATCATAATTAACTAATTCTAGAGATTAAGTAATTTTAACAATCCTCAGCAACAGGGACCAATCGTGTAATTTGTCTTATTTGTATTGTTCAAAAGTAAGTTATAATGTTCACTTTAATTTTTGGTTTACTTTGCTCAGGTGGATGGTGTTTCATGGTCCTTATGCCAATTCTCTAGAGAGATAACAATAGTAGATTGTGATGCCTTATCAAGTGTGATTCCTTCTTATGCGGTAGGAAAAATGCAAAAGCTTCAAATACTGAAAATAGAGTCTTGCAACTCGATGACGGAGGTCTTTGAAACTCACGTTGATGAAGGAAATGGTGCTATAAAAAAATTCAATAATGTTACTATTCTTCGACTTCCCAACCTGAAGATACTGGAAATTAAAGACTGTGACCTTGTGGAACATATATTCACATTTTCCTCACTAGAAAGCCTTGGACAACTTGAAGAGTTAATAGTGGAAAATTGCAATGGAATGGATGTAATTGCGAGGGAAGAAAATGGAGAAAACCCCACGTCTAATATTGTGGTCTTTCCTCGTCTAAAGTCAATATCATTGGTTAATCTACCATACCTTGCAGGTTTCTTCTTGGGGATAAATGAGTTCTTGTGGCCTATATTAGACAACGTTACAATTCGTGATTGCCCAAAAATGACAATGTTCACACGTGGTTGGTCAACAGCTCCGAAGCTCAAGTATATGCAAACAAGCTTAGGCGAAGATACTAAACAATGCAACCTTAACTTTCATCAGGTATAATTTTTATTTTTCTCCAGTCATCTAATGAAGAAATCATGCTAAGTAAAAGCATGACACATTCACAATAGTTTTTGTAAAATTTTAGGTTGTCACTTGAATCAATTGTGAATGGGAAATAACCTTACATAACTTATTTGATGAGGTCAACAATTAGTAATCCAACAAAATATTTTGGTTGGAGTTATTTATGATCTTTAAAGATTATTGTCTCTTCATTTAGAGTCATCTTCTACATAGTCTTCCAATTTCATTAGAACAACACTAAGTAATTTATTTGGTTTTATTTAGAAATAGCCTAAGGCAGATGCATGTTTATATATTCATTTGTGGAATAATGAGCTCTAAGGGTTATAATTTTTAGGTGGCCTTGCCATAAAAGAAAAGGAAAATTAAACAAAATTGTTTTTTCGTATATGTCATGGCACTAATAGATTTCAAATTGATGTATAACCTATAGCAGTAGAATTATTTCAATTGTGGCAGTTTGAATTACCAATCTAAATCCTCCATCAATCCTTTAACGAACATGGACACGATTGTGTTGGAGTAATTTAGAATAAAGGCTGAAGGGCATATTAGGAAACTCTCCATAATATTGTTTTTTATCCTCTGTTTTAGTATTGAACACTATTTCTATTTTCGAAGAAATGTGTGACGCTATTTTTAATTTTTTTTTTTATTATTATAGGAGTCAATTATTATTACCAAGATAAAGATTAGGCAGCTAGTCTCTTTACTCCCAAGTTTCCAGTTTTACTTTGTTCCCCCGTTATTCCTTTCCTCTTCTGTTTACTTGTGCGCAAAGGTTACAGCATATTTTTTGCTTATAGATTGCAATAATTAAAAATCTTAAACTTTTTGCTAGTTTTATCGACCAGAGGGATTCTATAGACGATTCTCTTTTCTTTACTTGAATATGTTAGATATATGTAGATGGTTTTGACTTTCTTTACTTGCATAAGTTGTTCATCAAGATATGAGTCCACGTATATAATTCTGTTGGAACTAGGATCTATGTTACCACTAACATATGCCTTGTGTATTCAAATTTTGGCCTTTACAGAGTGAAAGAAGTACAAGCTCGAGCCCTGGTACTTCAAAAGATATCCCTTCATCTTTCCTTAATGACACCAAAATCCATCTAGAAGATAATGGGACTATTAGAAAGATTATTCCATACAATGCATTGCAGCAAATACAAAAGCTGGAAGAGATTCATGTATGGAACTGTAAGTTGGTAAAGGAGGTATTCGAAGCATTGGAAGGGAAAACTAGTGGTTCTGATGATTCACAAACTGTCGTGACACTTCCCAACCTAACAAAAGTTGAGTTGGTGTTTCTACAAAATCTCAGGTATATATGGAAGAGTAATCGGTGGATCACATTTGAGTTTCCAAAACTAACAAGAGTTTCTGTTTCTCACTGTCATAAGTTGGAACACATTTTTACTAGTTCCATGATTGGTAGTCTATTACAACTCCAAGAGCTGCATATAAGTTGCTGCAACAAGTTGGAGGTAGTCGTTAAGGAAGAAAATGTTATTGTAAAAGAAGAAGAGGATATATCTCAAGGAAAAATGAATGAGATTATGTTACCACATCTTAAGTCCTTAATACTTGATGAGCTTCCATGTCTTAAGGGGTTTTGCTTAGGAAATAAGGATTTTTCCTTGCCATTATTGAATACTTTTAGAATCGAGAGATGTGGTGCAATAAGAATTTTCACCAAGGGAAATTCGGCAACCCCAGAGCTAAAAGAAATGGAAACAAGTGTTGGCTCATTGTATGCAGGGGAAGGCATCAACTCCTTCATAAAGAATAAAGAATAGGTATGTTGATGTTTGTTGCTTTTATCATTCTTAAGGTACATCTGAAATGTTGTCACTAATGTCTATTTTCCACCTTTATATTTTCATATCTTATGCAGGAGGTCAAAGGAGACCACTGATATCAAAGGTAAAGTCTATTTTTAAATCCTCCACATTACCTAAAACCTTTTTTTTCTATAGGTTAATTGCAGTAAAGTAATTTTTATCAGATCATAATGATGCAATTTTTTTCGTTGCATTTACAGATCATGATGTCTTATTTTAGTTCTAGATTTTGTAGAATTTAGTTCCTTACTACATTTTTTTTCAAGCTAAATTGCATAATCCTGTCTCATGATTCTTACTCGTAATTATAACCTTCATTTATCATCGTTATTCCTTTAGTGATATTTTGAATATTTGGTTCTATTTTTATATTAATGATATTTGTTCGTTTATCCGTTATGTCTATGTAAAACTTTCTTCTATTATTATATTAATGATATTTATTCTGTAATTAAATCTTCATTAACTTCTAGAAAAAAACATATTCGACGGCATTGTTCGTCGGAAATCCATCAAATTGTTTATAGACGGATTTTATGATAGACTACCGTGGAATATTCCATCCGAAAATCACCGGCGGAAAGGGTTTTACCTGGTTTAACTATTCCAAACTATCTTTGACCTAGTTTGATCTGATTTTGATTTTTACTACATATATATAATAACCTTACAAAAATCTTAAACAGTCTTAAACCCATTTATTGGAAACATTACTAATAGATGACCCGGAACCAAACACAAAAAACTTTAGGATCATTATCAACATGGTTTTTGACGAATGTGCCTGGATCCCGATTTAACTATTTCCGACTGACCATATTTGACCGGGCTTGACCTGATTTCATTTTATACTACATAAAAAACCTCTTAAACCGCACAAACCGCCCACACTGCACCAAACCGCACCGCAAAATGCGGTTTAGAATTCCGCGGTGCGGTTTCCGGTTCGTAATTTTTGTCAAATCGCACTATGCGGTGCGGTTTGCGGTTTATAGTTACCAAACCGCAGTTAAAACTGCACCGCGTCGTATATATATATATATATATATATATATATATATATATATATATATATATATATATATATATATATATATATATATAGGGATAATGACTTGAAAGGGTAACGAACTTTTGACTTTGTTCACATTTAGTCACTAAACTTTTTTGCGTTATCTTTTTGCCATTGAATTATTGAAACTGTTCACATTTTACCCTTATGACCGACTGTTACCGGCCATAAGGGTAAAATGTGAACAGTTTCAATAGTTTAGTGGCAAATAGATAACGAAAAAAAGTTTAGTGACTAAATGTGAACAAAATCAAAAGTTTGTTTCCCTCTAAAAAGTTCAATGGCTAAATGTGAAGAAACTTCCTATTGTATTATGTTTTAGCAAATTATTTATTTTTGTTTAATTGTAGCAACATTTGTTGATCAAGAAATCTATGAAATAAAAAAACAAAATGTAACATCCGGATTTCCAGGTATCAAAATTTAAGTATTTTTCTTTTGAGTTAAGAAGAGAGACTCGACGAGTTGTCGCCTCAACTCGTCGAGTAAGGTCACGACTGATGACTCGGATTAATGAATGGACTCAACGAGTCGGTGAGACGACTCGACGAGTCCGCGCTGTTGGCAGAAACCCTAAATCTTTGGGCTCGAGCCATATTTAAAGGCACTTATGGCCTTCAATTGCGACTACCTTTCCCATAAGTGAGAACCCTAGCGAGCTTGAGTGTGTAGAGTGAGAGGAAGAGCTATCTTGAGCTTTTTGGTGTGATTTTGCAAGAAAGGAGAAGAGTTCCAGCAAGAGGGACCAAGGAAGGTTATTATTCTAAGTTATTGAAGCAAGGAGCTTCATTCTGAGGTACAAAAATGAACCCCTTTCCTTCCCTATTGTGTAGATTCCATTTTGGGGTTAGGGCTTGAATCACTTCATCTTTGGGGTTTTGAATGCCTCAAACCCCTCTTGCAAGTTTGTGTTATAGATCTGGACCCTTCTAGGTCCAGAGAGCCGAGAATATGAAGCTTTAGTAGAGTAAACTTTGGGGTTTGAAGTTAGGAATCTGGACCCTTCTAGGTCCAGAGAGCCGAGAATATGAAGTTTTAGTAGAGTAAACCTTGGGGTTTGAAGTTAGGAAGCATTTATGAGATTTTTATGGTATATATAGTTACTTTCATCTTACACATAGATATGAAGTATTTTATATAAATTACGTGCTATGTGTGCATATTATTTGAATACTTGTTGTCTATGCTGGATGAACGATTTTATACATGTTTTAAAAGATTTAAACGGTATATTTATTTTATATCTACAAATATGTTGCGGATGAAACATGGGTAGATGAAATAGTTGGTGTGTGATGAAATAAAATGATGAGAGATAAGTGGTGATAGAAAGGTGATGATAATTAGGTAGATAGATGATGATGAATAAGTGATGTATGATGAAAGTAGATACCATAACCTTAACCGGCAATGTGGCGATGTAGTCATCTACCAGAGTATAGATGGCGACCACAGACTATTCTAGACAACCCAGTGGAAACACCAGCAGGCCCATAACCTGTAGGTGATGAATTACGAGTTCAGGCGATGTTGTAACTACGTATTCATGCGATGATACTCTAACCCCTTACTATGAATTAAGAGTTCAGACGATGTTGTAACTACGTATTCATGGGATGTCACAAATTCCGCATGCCAAACCAATGGTCATAATTCACATCAGTGAGAATGGTTCATTTTTTTGTAAAACCAAAATCAGATTGGAAATTTTGATTTTTTATTTTGGAAAATGTCAAACCATTGATTTTTTATTTCGGTTTCGGTTTTTTGTTTTTTTTTAAATATATTTTCAGGGTTTTTTTTTTTTATTTCATAGATTTCTTCATCAACAAATGTTGCTACAATTTAACAAAAATAAATAATTTGCTAAAACATAATACAAGAGGAAGTTTGTTCACATTTAGTTATTGAACTTTTTAGAGGGAAACCAACTTTCGATTTTGTTCATATTTAGTCACTAAACTTTTTTTCGTTATCTATTTGCCACTAAACTATTGAAAGTGTTCACATTTTACCCTTATGACTGGTAACAGTCGGTCATAAGGGTAAAATGTGAACAGTTTCAATAGTTAAATGGCAAATAGATAACGAAAAAAAGTTTAGTGACTAAATGTGAAAAAAGTCGAAAGTTCGTTACCCTTTCAAGTCATTATCCCATATATATATATATATATATATATATATATATATATATATATATATATATATATATATATATATCCTCTTTAATAAATAAAGGTTTTTTTGACACATGTCAATCTCTCATGAATTTTGACACTTGTCATTTTATGGTATTTTTGAATAAATGTTTTTTCCATTTGTCATTTTCTCATTTTTTTTTTATCTTTTTTAATTAACACATCATATTTACACATTAATTAATAATTGCCTTAATTGAAAATAACCAATAAATTACAATATTACAACTCATATAGTATTTAATATGTTTCCTTTTAAATTCAAATTTTAAATTTCAAATTTAAATAAATTTTTGTTTAAACCTTCGTATATTTTTTTTATCCAACCCGTATAACATACGGGTCTCACAACTAGTATATATATATATATATATATATATATATATATATATATATATATATATCAAAGTTTCCAATCACCAAATACTTTATACTGTCCAATAACTTTATTCTATATCACGATGGTTAAATATGGTAATTAATGACTTAAAAGACTATGATATCAAATTTCAAAAGTCACAACAACTTAGCAAAATATTATGTGGTTTTTTTGTTTGTAATATCTATGTCTTTCAAATGGTATGCAATATAATTAATAAATTTTGAAAGCGTTTAAATGTAATTAATAACAACCAAAGTTATAAATTGAAACAACTTATCAAACTTCAGAAACCGCCCACATGAAACCGCACCACATAATGCGGTTTAGAGCTTTTGTGGTGCGGTTTCTGGTTTCCAAAAACTCAAACCGTATGTGCGGTGCGATTTGTGGTTTCAACTATAAACCACACCGCGAACACCCCTACTACATATATCACAACGAAGCTAGGCTGGCCGGATTAGAGTCTTTCCTACAAAAAAAAAAGTTTCAGTCTTTAGTGATGAATATTTCCATCATAACCCATCACTATAATGATCTTTTTTCTAAATTATAAAAACGTAAAAATCCAAATTTTTTCTGCCCAAAATGCAAAAAAAAAAAAAATCGAATGCGTTAACTGTATAATAATATTCACATTCAACCACAAACCAATAAGCATTACAGTAAGCATTTTTTCTATACATTAAAAGTGTTAAATATAATCATAAATGTTTAAAAAAGTTGTTTGCATTCCATCTCATTTTTATATCAATGTGAGTTTGTTAGGAGGTTTTAACCATGCATTCAACTTGTTCTCGTTACTTTTGCATCTAAAAATGGTAAGACAAACATATATAGGCAGTAAATATGGTATGTTTTTCATTTCAACCACAATAGCAATGTACTTTATTTTAATTTTCATACTGATGCGTTTTAAATTCACTAAGGCTTTAAATTTACAACCCTATCTAATTTTACCAACTAAAACACAATTAGACAGTATACCTAGTCTCATAGTATTATAGTAAAGTAAGTAAAGAGTCGAACACATGAAACGATGACTTTATTCAGAAAATAAACATTAGTACAAAAATGGGCTTCCGTCACACGACAAATGAGTGATTGTATGCATACAACCACACATTCGTTTTCACTACTTGTGTAATCGAAGATCGAGTGACATAAAGTACATACATTCAATTAGCGAGTTAGTAGCCGTATCCATTTCAAAAGGGTGGCGGAAGGCATAAAATGAGAGACCAAATGGTTTCAAAAGTCATGAAGAAGTGTATTTTGAATGACGTTAGTCCATCTAATTGCCATATAAATATGATGTTTGTGTAGCCTTATTTATATTTGGTGACATAACCATTGGTTTTTTGGTGGGATTTCGTCACTTACAATTAAAAATGAGTGGCCTAAGTGTTAAAAAGAGTGGTCAAATGTATTAATACTCATGAAAAAATTTATTTTGAGTCATGTTAGTCCATCTGATTACCACATGAATATGATGTTTGTGTAGCCTCTTGTATATTTGGTGATACAACCATTAGTTTTTTTGGGGGATTTCGTTACTTACAATGTAACGTCTCATTTTCACAACCAAAAATTTTCATTTTTATAAATAAACCGTATTAAGAAAACATTTGCTCCAAATTACGTTTGTAAATCATGTTATATTAAAACGTGGAATCTACATTGTTACTGATGAATGTGTACAACCACGCCTCCACTTTCCCATGATAACCAATGGTAGCTGTAACAATAAACAATTGAGTAAACACAAGGCTTTGTGAGTTTGCACAAAGCTTAGTGAGTCCCCCCCTCCCCCCCCCCCCCCCCCCCCCCCCCGCCCGCCCCTACCCCCAATATATATATATATATATATATATATATATATATATATACACACACACACACACACGCACACACAACAAACATACTAACATGCATAATTGTAACATATCATTTTTCCAGGTATTCCATTTTGACCCTTGGTTTGTGTATTGTTTGCAAATTTAGTCCCGAGAGGCATTTTTGTAATTTTTGAGGCATGTATAGGTACGTTGGGCATACACTAGGCATACGTGGTCAGGGTGCAAACCTTAATTTTTAGGGTTTGGACCCTATTTAAACATCCTTATATCCCCAAAATCCTTTCGTTCATCAGACTCCACCCCTCATATCGACCCTTGCAAACCCTAATCCACTTTAGAGCATATTTGAGCCTTGAGTGTGTATTTTGGTGATCTTGAAGGAGGAAGAAGGAAGAAGGAAGAGGAGAACATCTTATTAGAGTGAAGCACTTTGGATCCATGATCACATCACCATTTTGCACCATTTGGAGGTAAAAAGCTCTGATGTTGATGAAATTTTACTTAGATCTTCTCTAGCCATGATTTGTGTTCATTTTGGTCCCATAAGCTTGATGTATTTTAGTATGGGTTACTCTAATCCATTTGGGCTTTCCTTTTAGATATCTTGAAGTGTTTAGAATCATGAAAATGCAATCTTGGTCCCTAGTTTACTGCATGCATGGTCTAGGTTGTCTTAATAAGCTAAGAAGTTAGGGTTTTTCATGTTGAGGACTTAATAGCCCATGCAAGACCATATAGTTGGAAACTTTATGGTTAAGGACATCAATTGAGGGCTAAATATGGATATTGGATGAAAGAGCTTAAATGATTAAGCTCTTAATGGAATGTGAGGATGGCCTACGCGTACGCTAGGCATACCAAAGGGTACATTGCGCGTATGTGGTCAGCCCCTCAATTTCTAGTTAATGCTCAGTACGCCCCACGTACGTGTGGAGGGCATACTCAACTAATTTGACCCGGTTGACTCAGTTGACTTTTGACTTTCACCAAGATTTTGACAAAGTTTGACTTAGGGGTATTTTAGGTATTTTGAGATGTAGTCTAACTTTTGGTCACTATTATATGTAATCGTGACTGGTAGAGTCAGATTTCGAAGCAGCATGTTGTTGTAGCTATTCTCGTCTATTCGTGAGGTGAGTCTCCTCACTATATCCATGGGTCGAAGGCACTAATGTCGACCCATTATTCGGTTATGTAGAATGCTAGCTGCTAGATGATATGTTTGTTTGTGTGATTAGGTTGAAATATACCCCATGCATAGCCCACTATTGTATGTCGGGTTGAAATACAGCCCAGGGCGAGGCCCATTATGACATGTTCAGGTAGAAATATACCCCAGGGTGGGGCCCATATTTGTTTATTGTGTTGAAATATACCCTATGACGAGGCCCTACGGCGGGGTCCATATTTGTTTATTGGGTTGAAATATACCCCAACACTAGACTCGGTTTTACTCTGATGATTTTGATATTGTATATTGTGAATGTTTTGGAACAACTTGATGTTTGAAACTATTGATTTTAAAATGAAAAATTTTATCACTGCTTTTGGGACGTTACAAGTTGGTATCAGAGCCGTGGTTTGAAGGATTCGCGCATACTCTCGGGTATGTCAGAACTCAAACTGAGGAAATGATAATCTTTTCAAAAGAAGAAGAATTTGAATTTTAAAAAGACTTTTAATACGTCAAAAGGGGGTGCCATGTGTGCAATCAGCCGAACACAAGTAAGTGGTTCCTAAATTGCCCATACCTATGTTTTATGATTCATATGCTTAATATGATAATTGCATGCTAGATTAGGGCTAAGGATACCTTTAGGAATCATATGATAGTATTACCTGATTTGTGTGATACCTTATAGCCTAGGAGGATTGGATGCTATGTATTACTTGGGATTGATATTGCATCAGTTAATTGCTAAGTGTATGCATTGAAAGTTGTATATGATTAGAATCGTATAGCCCTATAATGATCGATTTAGCCTCATTTCATGTTCCTTTTTTGGTTGCAGACTTAGGGTAGAGTCATCATTTGACAGTCTATGTGATTCCATTTTGTATATAACTTGCATGTATAAGGAAACCAACGATGTTGATTGAGGCTCTAGGTACTGCGAGTGGTGGGGGTTGAGGATTCCTAGGAAAGCATAGGACCTGTATGTTGTTTAGCATATGATTGGTATATAGTCCTAGTGTGTTAACTTAGAGGAATCAAGAAGGCTCTTGAGGAAGGTACATATAGGTGTGAAAGGTAGTATTGGGTTTGTACTACTAGAAGGACATGATTTGTACTTGAGATAAGAGTAGACCTGGAGACGCTAAGGAGACTTGTTTAGAGGGACTTCCCTCAAATTATATGTTGATTGTTTATATGTTTGTGTTTCAGTTTGAGGATGGTGATGGTTAATCGAGGAGGAGGTTCGGGATCAGGTTCTGGTTTATGTTCTGGTTCTGGCTCTAGCACAGAACCCATTGATGAGAGGTTGCAAGAGTTCATAGTGGACAAGGTTACTCGCGACATCTTAGATGCCACCCCGTGATGTTCGGTACCATCCATCAAGGATGGTATCATGGAGATTATGGAGGAGTAAGTGAGGGCTTTCCGGGATGAGATTGATGCGTGTCAGATAGGAGCACGGACTATCTCGTTTCGGGAGTTCAGGGCTTGCGGAGCTCCTAAGCTCTTTGGGGCTACGGACTCCATCACTAGCCGACGTTGGATCACTGACATGGAGAATGCTCAACGGACAAGTTTTTTCCCTGAGGGGGGAAAAGGTGAGATTCACATCCTTCCTGCTGAGGGACCGAGCACGTGACTGGTGGGATGAGGTTAGCCGAGCTGTAGGGTCTGCAGCAGTGGCAGTCATGAATTAGGAGGATTTTGTTTTGATTTTCCATAGGGAGTGTGCACTAGTGATCGAGGTGCATCAGTTGACAATGGAGTTCTAGGACCTTCGCCAGACTAATAAGATTGTGGGGGAGATTACCGCCAAATTACGGGAGAGGGCTCTATTGGTTCCACAATACGCTATGCATTATGAGCTGAACAAGACGAGATATCATGACATGTTGAGGAATGACATCTCGAAGTTTGGAGCTTTTCAGGGTACAAGACTCTGAATGATATGCTGGAGAAGGCCCGTGAGCGGGAGCTTCGGACGAAGCAAAATCCAGAGCAGGTGCAGACAACAGTGGGCCAGGCTAAGAGGCCCAAGACCTTCGTTTCATGCACCATGGGCCAATAGGGGTGGAGCCGATGTGGCAAATGTGACAAGCTACATAGTTGGGCATGTTGGGAGTTAGGTTCATGAAATAACCCAAAATTTTCATTTTTCATTCAAGTGAAAACAATATTTCAAATCATTTTTTATACAACCCAAAAAAATAAGTATGTCAAACATCAAGAAAATCAGAGTGTGTCCCATAAACAGAATCCATAAAGTGTGTGCAATGTAGTCACCCCGAGCTCTTCCCTTTGCCACTGGAAGTACTTGAAACATAAACTGAAAACCGTAAGCACAAATCTTAGTAAGTCTCCCAAACTGCCCCATACCATACATAATAAATCATACACTGCTCCCCCGCCCGACATCTGGCCCGCCTGGCATCGAGCCCCGCTCGGTATACAGATCTATTATTCTCAGGCCTCCCCTGTCACTGGGCCTCGCCCGTTATACACTTACAATCAATATCACATAATCATGCTAACACATATAATGATCATACACACTAGCATATGATCTGGTCCTCGGGCCTCGCCTAGCATCGAGCCCCGCCCGATATACATAGTAGCACATAACACATGCAAGGGTCACACATACTCTTAGCATCCTAACACAATCAATAAGGGATGGAATTGGTGCCTTAGACCCGCTAAACCTAGTAAAGAAACTCACCTCGAATGTTGAATCTCACTAACAGAAATCCCTAACTGCTGCCCTAACGACTCCCCGGGCTATTAGTATAAAATAACACACAATCAACACTTGGGTTCCAAACTATAGTCAATAATCCATACTTGGGGTAAAATGACCATTTTACCCCTAGCCTAGCTTGAACCAAAACTAAGGCCCAAAACCATACACCAATAAGGCCCAAAACCAATAGATCCACACATGCCCACTTATGGCCCAGTTTTCCAAATTGGGCCCAAATCCCCAAATAGGCCTTACCCTAAAGCCCACTAAGATTCCTTAATCCAAAAGCTTAATTCTAGATCGCCCAAAAGGCCCAAAGCAATAAAGTCCAAGAAAGTAGCCCAAACCAAGGCCTAAACAACGCCAAGCCCAACTACTTGAGTATGCAAAGCGTACTCAGCTATACGCTAAGCGTACATGCTGCATGGGTTGTACATTGTGCGAGCGAGCTTGTACGCCCAACGTACTCACCATTAAGTCATTTCTCCAATAATCTTTTAACCACTTAAGTCCAAGAGTCTGAATGATAGATCTAAGTCATATGCAACATCTTAAACCATAAAGTCATCAACTTGGTGGCTTTGCATGCCCCAAATGGGCCCAAACTCAAAATATAACATTCTACTTCCATAAAAATGGCCATTACTCATGCATGGTTGGATTAAAGCTTCAAAGGTGGCAACTTTATGACTCTAGGACCCAAAGAACACCAAGAGTAGAAACTCTAAGCTTCAGAAATGAAAATAATCCACAAAAATTCATCAATAGGACCAAAAAGGGTCCAAAAGCTAAAGCATGGAGATCTAAGCTTCTAAATATCAATATCAAGACTTTATACCTTGTGCAAGCTAGAAATGGAGTAGATAATCTGGATCTATGAGCTTATCATTGAACCACCACCTTGCTCCAACCTTATCTTCCTTGAAAATGAGACAAAACACACCAAAATGCACTCAAAAGACCTTCCAAGCTCAAGAAAACGCAACAATGAAAGGGTCCAAGGCCCAACTCTTAATAATTAAATAACTTATATTAAAATAAATACCTTGGAAAATATCAAACGTTAGAATTTTTCGCCACTTGAATCAGACTTCATCCTCAAAGTCCGCTGTTGTGACATCCCAGAATTTAGGGCAAAAATTATAACCGGCCATTTAACCGCGAATCTCGTTGCAACTTGACTTATTAAGTTTTAGTTTATCTTAAGTAAAATGAATAATTTTATTTCAATTATTACATGATGTCAAATGATACTTTACTTCCAAATGTGTAAACCATCAACCAAATCAAACCGCTTTAACGACACAATAATTAATGTGTTTGAAAAACTGAAATTTTGCATTAAGCAGTTTTGAACAAAACAAACATTAAAATATTATAGTACATGTTCCCCTGTTTCCAAATATATAAAGAAAGTCCAAAATGGAGTTTAATGGAAAAGATATGACAGTTATAAGGAAAACGGACAATAAAACACTATTTTTCTTTAATCACGTAAAACTGAATCGATCCGTTGAGGCACTTATGCCTTGCCGTCGGGATTCCGAGAGAATTTTGATTATGTTGTTGTTTGATTTGCTCAACAATTCCTAGACTTATTGTAGTTGCAGTAATCAGGATTTTATGATTTTTTTTTGTCAATTGAACATTCAATTTGGGATTACAACTGATGAATATGTCACCTACACATCTAGAATCTAAAGTTGTTGAAGTCCCTGTATCAGTTTCATAATTCGTTTTCCATATAATTTGTCTAATTTGTCAATAATTCTATTATATCATGAAGAAAACTAATTGATGTCAAAACATAAAAGACTAACTAGAAAACTAATTTATGTCAAAACATGACTTCATGGGAAGAGACTAACCTAAAAACTAATTTTGATTACGTTGTTGTTTGATTTGTTCACCAGTTCCTAAAATTATTGCATCTGTATATAATTTGTCTAATTTATCTAATGATTCCATTATATCATGAAGAAAACTAATTGTAGTCATGTTGTTATACCTTTATATCTAAATCATGTTATACCTTTATATATGAATCAGCTACTCTTAGCTATTGTGTCAATGTTATGCAATGTTGATGTTTGTAGTCGTGTTTTTATACCTTTATATTTTTTTTTTCTTATCGCCGACTTAAAATTATATTTTAGAGGCGATACAACTAATGTCGGAAGATCATTCTCAAACAGAAGATACTACCCTTCATGACACATCAAAACCAATATGGGAGAGCAGGACTACGTCTCCAATAATCGAGTATGTTTATGCGAATATCTTAATGTTAATTCAATTAGACATTTATTAAATTCTATGATTGTTTCTCTAATTAATTTTCAATTTCAGTCGTATACCAACATCCAAGTTCAAGTTAAAATTGAAATATGGAGGTTACTTTTGGCTAATGAAGAATAATTGTAGGAAAATATATTGCTTTGGCTCTCAAAAATGTATCCACATATACACATTTTTATATAAGTTTAGTCAACTACATGATGAAGTGGTAAAACGTTATTCATCAAAGAACAACCCAAAAATTTCTATTTTTTATGTTGACAAGTATGCACCAGAAAAATCCCTTATCATGCTTGATTTTGATGAAAAGTTCATGGCTATGCTTAGCATGTATGGAAGCAAGAAACAAGTAACCATTTATGTGACAACATAGAATTGGCTCCAATAATCATACTAACCATTTGTGTGCCAATAGAGATGAACCACACGATAAGTATGATGCAGACCTTTGTCCTAGTGAAGAAAGCTATCAGAGTAATCTCAGTTCTGATAATGAAGATGATAAAATGAATGATGATGATGTAGTTTACTCATCTAGTAAGAATAGTATAAGCATGGAAGTCGGCTCAAAATTTGAAAACGTGGTTGATTTTAGGAGAGTTTTGAGCCACTTTGCAGTCATAAATGTATTTAACTACTACATTCAAAAAAGCGACCCGACACGATTCACAGCAAGATGTGAAAACCTAGAGTGCGAGTGGAGAATTCATGCTTCTATTAAACAAGATGCACTTACCTTTGAAATAAGTGTATACCTTAAGTTATAATTAACATGCTTCATATTAAAAATATATTTATGTTTATTTCATTTTTTTAGGTTAAGAAAATGGTAGAAGTACATTCTTGCACTCGCAGCAACAAGGGTGGCAATAAGTGAGCCACTCAAGGATGGATTGCTAATATAGTTACTGACAAGTTGAAATTTGATGGGGAGGTCTCTCCATATGAGCTTAGAAATTGGATTATGAAAACTTACAATGTTGATGTGTCATACCTAAAAGCTTTTAGTGGGAAAGATCAAGCTTATACCGACATGTATGGTAAGTGGGAAGACTCTTTCATGAAGATGGATGAATTTAAAGAAGAACTATTAAGAAGGAATGAAGGAAGCATTTTTGAAATTGAATTTGACATAGTTGGTGGAAAGAAACTTTTCAAAAGGTTTTTTATTTGTTTAGCAGCTTGTTCTAGAGGGTTTGTTGCTGGTTGTCGTCCGTATATTGGTCTTGATGCTTGTCTTTTAAAAGGAAAGTTCAATGGTGTATTAGCCGCAACAACTAGTATTGACGGTAACAACTCTATCTTTCCAATAGCATATTGTGTGCTTGAATTTGAAAACACACAATCATGGACATGGTTTCTTGATTCGCTGAAAAAAGCAATTGGAACGCCAAATGGTCTTGTTATCTCATCAGACATGCAAAAAGGGTTAGAAGTAGCCATGATGAATGTTTATCCTAATGTTGAGCATAGAGAATGTATGAGGCACTTATATAGCAACTTCAAGAAACACTTTCGTGGGGACTTCTTTAGCAAAAAACTATAGGTTGCTTCCAAAACCTACCGTTCTACCAAGAATGACATATTATTGCAGGAAATTAGTGATAAAATGAAGATGTCATTGCATATCTAAATACCAATCACAAAAAAATATGGAGTAGAAGGTAAGCATGTTAAATAATGCAATTGATCACTAATAATATTTCAGAAACGTATAATTTTTGGATTGTTAAATTGTGCTATAAACCCGTGCTTGATCTCCTTGATGCAATTAATGAAAAGTTTATGAAACGCTTTGATAAGAAAAGAAATTTGGTGAATACATGGAATGACACATTGGTTCCTATTGCTAAAAATCATCTCAATGGCATCGCTAAGGTAAGCATGTTAAATAATGCAATTGAATGATATTATTTATTTTAGTTCTTACTTCGATAACATATATATATATATATATATATATATATATATATATATATACTATATTATTAAACATATTCCCTATTTCTTGGAAATTAAGAGGTATAACTCTTATAACACCATGTACAATCCTATTAAGCTAACAATGTAAATTTAAGTAGTCAACGAAAGAGTGGCGGGACGGAACAAAACATAGTGCACTAAATTCTGGCTCGTAATTTTTTCAAAATTTTTTGAAATTCTCGGATGTTATACCCCTCCCCCCTCCATTACAGTTCCCAAGCTTTCGGTCTCCCTCTGATCCTTCATTTGCATTTGGTTTTTCTCTCTCCAACATATTCCTCTCATATTTTCTCTTCACTATACCTAGATCTTGCACAAACCCATCAAAGCCAGATCCATTTTTTCTTCCTTACAACCTTTGTTGCTTTCTAAAAGATTTGAAGGTAGATCCATAAAATATAGGTATGTTTTCTTTAATATTTTGTGATTTTAGGTTTCATTTTGTATTGGTTTTTTTATTAAAACCAACGAAGCTGTAGGTGGATTGATATGAAGATGAGATATGAGTTTGGGATTTGGAAGAGGGGTATCGACACGAGAAAGAAGGGGAGCCGAAAACCCTAGATCGAACTGACACTACCTTCCTCTCTAGAAATCGATGATCGATATTTTATTTCCCTTTCTCGGTCACTCATCTAAACATCTTCTCTTCGTGTGTGCAAGGAACCAAGAATGGTTGGGATATTAGGAAGGGCGGTGGCTAAGAAAAGCGAAATCGGCATAAAAAATGTTGTCCTCACTGCCATCAACCACTACACACCACCATCACATCGGAAGAAATACCTCAAAAACCCCTAATATGTACTCTCCATTCTTGAATCAGGTTTTCATGTTGCCCTCCTCTCGGTAATGCACATCAAGTTATAGCTCCCTCACTATCGATTTTATAAAAAATAAGATTCAAATTCCTCCCAAAATATTATTGATCTTAAAGTTTGGTTATGATCATTGATGTTTTATTATGATTTCATTCATTAACAATAGAGAATTAAGGGGGTGCTTGATGATGTTGGTGAAAGGAAACAAAATCTGGGGATGCAACCTTGGTTATAATGTTATCGCCTTCATCCATCACTTTCTCTCTCTCTCTCTCTCTCTCTCTCTCTCTCTCTCTCTCCTAAAATTTGTTTTTGTTCATGATAATGACAAGTATGCTTTTCTGGACAGGACACATAGTTAGGGTTCAATTTCGTATGTTTCGAGGAAAATTTGTGATTAGTCTTCAAGAACTTAAATTTTTTTGGATCAGTGGGAAATTATAACATTAACTGTTTTATATTCTTATTTCTAGAGACCGGGTTTCATTATTTTATGTAGTTTCAAAATTGTTTGTGTAAGTGCATAGCTGTACAATTCCTTGACTTGGTGCTTGACTGCTTGATTATGGTTTATTAAAAAGCTTTCTTCACAAAGGAGTCAAATCAAATGTTTTAAGTATTTTGTCGATAATAACATATTTTTGTTATTAATTTTGATGTTTTTGATTGTTTGGCCTAATTTGATTTGATTTTTGTGTGATTTGATGTGAACATTACGTGTTGCAGGTACCCCGAAGGGTGGACTACATAACAAAGCTACTTTTATTCATAATATCCCTAAAAAAAGTATCAAGTTGCTGATTATTCCATCTTTTAAGGGTATTGTGACATTATTTTATCTTACAATTGAATTTGTAAAATCTATGGTTAGATTGTGGTTTTGGTTTTTTTACCTTTTCTTTTTTGCTGGATATTTAAAGATGCAATTTGGTATGAACTATTTTTTGAATAGCTAAATTTTGAATACTATTGTCTCTGGATGGTCTTTGTGGTCTTGATTTTCAATTTTCCATACTCAGTTTCACTTCAATTTGATAGATGATGCTGTTGGAGTATTCCATTAGCGTCTGTTGCTTACCACTACCGTAATAACTTTCAATATTATTCCTCGTGAAGTCCATATAGTGTGTTGCTCTGATCCTGTCTGTTTCTAGGCCGATCCAAAGTATAAAAAATCAAAATTCTTAGTTATATTTAAATTGGAGTTCATCAATGGCGCACATTATCATTATTGATATTAAGATATGGTGTTTGTTTTTCAGTGCTCAAAGGATATTTAAGGCTTTGAATATGTAATGGTAACACCTACACATCATGATGTGGTAGGATATCTCAATGTAACCCTAACATAGGATATGGTAGCCAATGATTTCCATGGAACTCAATGGTGCTTCAGGAAAATATTTTGGGGTAAGTACTAAGGATGTGTGTTTAATTTTTGCATATTCATCGTGTTATTTCCAGTGTTTAATTTGAATACCAAATTAGCACTTTTAATACCATTTTGGCATATGCTTATCCTTACTTGTTTCTATATTTTATTAGGATTGGGTCTTCTTCTTTAACTGTACTGGTCTTACACGTCTGTTATTTAAAATCGTGTGTATAATTAGTTATGTTATGACCATACATTCTATATTGCATCACATTATTACATGCATTTTATTGATTTTAGCCAATAGGATAATTACTCATTTAAGATGTTTTGGTTTCATTTTGTACAGTGGGACATAATTTATTGGAATAAGTATATGGTGAACCTTTTTTAATATGCTATGTTTCATTGGATATTTATAAGTGTTATCCTGCTTCCTAATTTTCTTTTTTGTTATTTATATGGTTATATATATGATAATCTTTTTTGTTATTTATATGGTTATATATATCATATCATCTTGCTTTTTAATTCATTTTATTATAATCGGCTTTTGTTACAAACTTACCACTAATAAGGTTCTAACCAACTCCTGCTGCCATCTAGATCTTATAAATGCACCTAATATGGTTCCAACATGAACTTATACCTGCCTTGGCATATTCCCATCACCATGAACTTCATTGTTCTTCTTCATACCCATCACCAGATCTAGAATTCTGCTCACTCGGCTACGTGAAGGTTTCGATTCTTCAATGACAAAACTAAAGAAGAAAGATGGTATTTAAATTTTAAAATGTTTTTTTTTTAAAAAAAAATTAAGATCCAAATTGGACCCAAATAAAGTAAATTTGTATTCCTTTTTTTGGTACCACCATAGATTCAGATCGAGTTTTGTTTTGATGAAAATACTATTGTTTTCAAGCCTTTGTATTTTTATTTCATTTCTTTTAGACATAATGGAAGTTTGAGTTTTTAGGGTGAAGGTTGGTGTTTAGAAATTCATTTTGTATTTGTACTTTCATTTGTTTTCGCAAAGATTGAGATTTGAGTTTGAGTTTAAGTTTAGTGTTTTGAAACTTATCATTGCTTTTGGTAGTTGTGTTAGGAGTTCCAAGATGAAGTCTGCATATGTATATTTGAAAAATTAATGCATATTTAAAATTTTTGAAAATTAATGTACATTTAAAAAATTATTGTATGTATTATCTCAATCTTGAAAACTATAGCATTTAGATTAAATATGGATAGGTAAAAGAAATGGTAGCACCATGTGAAAAAATTAATTTTTTTAATTGGTGTTGGTGTTTAGAAAATTAGTTATTTGTTTAATATTTAAATTAATCGTTAAGGACAAATATGTTGATAAAATACCAACTAATGCTTATATACTGTCGATTTATTTTGTGTTATTTGGAAAACAACATTTTTGCCAAAGAAAACTAATCGTTGAAATGAGAGTATTCACCAAAAAAACTATTTGATGCCTATTGAAAGGAAAATAATCAGCAAAACGAAAGTATTACCCACCCCCAAATTCGCCTCATTAGTATCGCAGAGTTACCACATTAGAATTTTGAAATATGTTATCATGAATTAGAATGAAAAATTTTCGACATAATGGATCAGTATATGAGATCACATTGCAAAATACACAAAAGAGACGAATACATTAAAGAAAACATTGTCCGTTGAAAAGAAAACGAATCGTTAAATTGAAACTAATGCTTAGTGATACTTTGCCAATACACCGTGTCTTAGTTTTAATATGTCATTTTCCTAAAACAAAATAATTGCTGAACTGAAACTAATCAGTTTTTTCTGAAAAAAAACAAACTATCGAAAAAACTATTCGTATCCGTCGCCTAGCGCGGGTAAACGGCTAATATATATATATATATATATATATATATATATATATATATATATATATATATATATATATATATATATATATAATTTTTCATGTAGAACTTCGGAGAGTACGAAGTTACTAGAAGTTCTGAGAATCAAGTTGAAGTGAAGTACAAGGCAACATGTTGGGAGGTCAACCTAGATGAAACAAAATGTAGTTGTCGAGTGTGGCAAGTTCAGGGCTGACCATGTGTACATGCAACGACTTTTATTTATTATATAAGGGATGCTAACTGGGACAAATATGTTAATCTATATTTCACTATTGAGAACTTTAAAGTCGCTTATGCTTTTCAAATTGTTTCGATGCCTGGATAGGATCAATGGGCACAAAAGAATGGAGAACAAATATATCCACCTATTATCAAACACCCACCTGGACGGCCAAGAAAAAATAGAATAAAATCATCGGATGAGTCTAAAAGAAGACACAAGTGTCCGTGATGCGGAGAGTATGGACACTGTGAAAGGACATGTAAAAATCCAGCATCAAAGTTTCGATCAAAGTGAAACATCCACATCTAAAATGTTACGTGGAAAGGATACAAAATCGCGTGGTGGTTCGGGAGTTTCGGTTTCTACATGAAAAGTCTCATGAAATTAGTTGGTCCTTTAGAAAATCTTTGTTAGCTTAAGTTGAAAATATTTTTAGTTAGGGTTGAATTGATGGATTTTTTTGTTAGTACGTGACATATATAAATATTCTGTTTTAGTTTTTCTTTCATGGATTTGCATTTGTTGTCAAATTGGTATATATGGTGCAAATTTAAAGTTCAGGGACCAAAATGTAACTAATTCCAAATATATGCTTTAAGGACCAAAATTGTATATATTACAATTAAAACATACAAAGATAAAAAAAATATAGCTACTGTTATTAACTATTACAAAATTTTGAAAGTTCAATGCTATATATTATAAATTTCTCAAAGTACAATGCTATTTCTTAAAGTTTCGCTTCACGCTTCATGTACTATTGTCACAACTGAAAATTTTGAGCTATGTAATCTATACATTCAAGTTAATGTGAATCAAAAACTTCAATCAAATACATCATACAAGTACTACAAGTAGTCATCAAACAATTGGAAAACCCTAGAAGTTCTTGTTAAGTCTATTTTAGACTAGAACTTCCTTATTGGATCCAAGTGGACCAATAAGCTTCCAAATAGACTATCATGGGCTTAGAACCCTAATTGGGCCCTAATTGGACCCACATGTATTTATTTCAACATTTTGGGCCTAGAATGAAATGAATTAAAAGCCTTGATACATGAATAACTTAAACTAGTCCAATAAAAATATAAAAAAAAAAAAAAAAAATCCTACAACATTCTTTTAAGCTTAAAACATACCTAAGATTAACTCTAATAGTGGGCTTAGGGGCAAAAGCCCAAATTTTTCCTTTTTCCCTTCACATTCTCGGCCCAAGGCCCAAATCCAAGAGAGAGTTGACTTGCAAATGACACCTCATCTTTACCCATAGGATATCCATGCATTAATCTCATTTCTCCATGCACATCACCTCAAATATCACCTCTTCTTCCCTTCTCTCTCTCACTCTCGGCCATATACACATACACACCACAAAAATATCTCAAATCCTCTCTAGATTCACTCAAGAACACTCCCTTCTTCCCTCTCCAAAATCTCGAAAAATAGGAAGCATTCAAGGAAGTTTTCCCACAAAAATCATCATCTAAGGTAAGGTTTTGCTTGGATCTATGACTTGTATTCCTTATTTATCAAAAATCTCTTCCTAATCCATGCAAAAATCGTGATCTTGCACCCTAGAACCATCTCAAACTCGAGATCTTCATCAAAGGGAGCTAAGGCCAAAAACACTTCATTTTTCCTTCCATTTTTCCTTGCAAAACCGAATCAACACCCCAAGGTGAGCTTCATACCCCCTATTTTCTGTTTTTATGAGTTTTGTGGGGGGGGGGGGGGGAATACAAGTGAAAGTGTAGATCTATATGTGTTTGTATGCCTTGTATGATTTCCATGCTTATATGTATGCTTTTATGTGTTTTAATGTTGGATCTAGCCATAAAACCCCTCAAAACCGAGATATATCTTGTGTTAAATGATTTTAGCTTCAAATATATTTCTAAATACAAAGTGTTTCAAGAAAGATAGCTAAATGGTTTAGTAACAATTTTCTTTAAGCTAAAAACACAAATTTTGGGCCAAAAATGTGAAAAATACAAAATTAAGGGCCCAAATTGACATTTCACAGATTCTGATGGATGAAGTGTGCCAAAACAGTTTCCATAAAACTATTTCTGGAATTATACTCAATTAGAGGATTAAAAACATGAATTTCAAGCTTAATGGGCTAAAAATGGAAATTTCGGCCCAATGAGGCCCATTATGCGAAGTTTTCTGTTTTGGAGGGCCAAAACTGTGATTTTCTGTAAAACAGTGGACCATAAGTGATCCAAGTCCTTTTCAAAGGTTTAAAATGCTTTTTAAATTTAAAAAGGACCAAAGTTGCAAAAATTTTCCAATTTGGGCCAAAATTGTCAAAGTTGCGAAAAGAAGGGATTAAAACCGAGAAAACTGCATTTTCAGGGACTTAAACTGTTTTCTATGAAAAATATGCTGAAAAATATTAATTTCAATAATTTTTGGTGTTAAAATGTCAAGAAAATTAGTTCAAGGACCAAACCGGGAAGTATTTAATAAAAGGGTTGAAAATGTAAATTTTACAAACAATGAGGGGCTGAGAACAGAAATATTTCAAGGCTAATTCAATATACACAAATTGATCAAACAATGGCACCGCGGCTATCGACGAAATACAATACATTACAATACCAAAAATCATTGTTAAACGAATTGGCTCGGTCTCGAGCCAATAGAATTCTACAACTACTAACACTACGACACTGCGATTCATACAAGTAACGTTTGGTTATACATATACATACGAGTGTGCACAGACGTCTACGCACCATCTTTGGGCCCCACAAGTGTAAAATCTTGTTCGTTGAGCCTAGCTAGCCCAATGACCTGATCTTAAGGCCCGAAGACATTTTTTTACGGAGTGTTGGGTTTTACCGACCCGACACAACGTAAATAGACTTTCAATGGCTTGTATACCACCGGTCCCCAAGGGTCCTTTGGTATTGCTAGTAAAGTCTACATTTCATGCGAGGCGGGTCGGGGACCCCTCGTACATTTTATCCCCAACCGGCTAATGGAGTTACCGGGGTCTTCGTGACCTCTTTCTCTTCGGATGTGGGACTACACCTAGTCAGGGCGATTGGATAACGCGATTAGTACTGACGACGCCTTCGGAGTCATTAGTATAACTATAAACTGGGCGTTTGTGTAACGCGGGTTTGTAGTAAATAATCCTGCTCGAGAACCTTCCAACGTCGCCTGGGACTGACACTATACGCTATGCAATGGTTTCAACGTAACTTCATGTAACTCAAGGAACTAGGAGAACATCGGGTTTTCCTAGGGTTTTCAATACATACAGATTTGAAAGGCATACGTCTTCAATGAACAATTTTTTTACAAGTATAGAAACAAATAAGCATACCTATGGATCTTCACAAACGTTTTCAAAAGCTTTTCTTTTCAGAAAATATCGGATTTTCTGGTGGTTTTTCAAACAATACAAACATTCGATTTCAAACACTACTTATGAACTCACCAACATTTCATATGTTGACGTTTTTCAAAATACTTGTATTCTCAGGGAACCAGTGAGTCAAGGGAAATCATATTCAGTGACGGTTGCAGTTTATTTATGTATGAATCAAACAATTTAATTTTTGGGAATGTAATGTTTAAACAATGTATGACATGTAAACACTGCTGGTTGTAATATATTGATGCACGGTGACGAATGTTGTTATGTTTCATATATATTCAATGTTATGGTATTCAATTGAGTCACGACAGCCCCCGGACGTTTCCGCCGTCTGGTTCGGGGGTGTGACAACTATCCACTACATTTTCAAAGATTGCATGAAACAGGATAAGTTTCTTTTGGCCACCGAAGACTTCTCCTCTAGATATGTTGATTATTGTGTCCCATAAACCATTCGGACGTGTGTGTGAATCCATAGTAATATTGTCTTTGATAATTCCATGTACATCCTTCATAGTCACACAAAATCCATAAAAAAGATATAGTTGGAATAATTTAATTAAGTACCTAAAAAATCTCAGCACAACCATGATACAGTACAACCCGGGTCATTACATAAATAACAATGTATTTACCTGTAAGCATCCACCATCAGCAATATATAAAATTATAAAATTATAATGCTGGTGTTCAGTACACTATTTACACATATACCATTTCAACCAATTTAATCAGTTTAAAAAAATAGAATGAAAACCTGATTACCTTGCTGCTTGTAGTTGACTGTATCTCTAGAATCACAAGTGTTGAATGCGATGCTTTTGAATAAGATCAATCACCGAGCTCCTAATCTCATAAGGCTGAAGATTATAGGCGAAATTAAAAGTTTTTAGTTAACTAAAACCGATTGTACCTGAAATCCAACATAACTAAGCTATCAAATACAACATAACAAAGCAGATTGTAAAAAGAATTTGAACAATTGAAACTAAAAACCCTAAAAATGAAATTAAAGAGATGGAAAATAGGTATATGTTGAAGTCGCTAGTACCTGATTCAATGATGTGAGTGTGTGACAACAAGGGGAAGAAGGAATTGTGCTATGATCAGAAGGAAGCTAGATACGGAAGGAAGCTGCAGTCATCGTGTGTGTATGCGATAACACGGGAAGCACCAATTGGAATCAACGATCGATTAGATGTAGCGATTGGATGCAAATATCGGAAGCCTCAAGGAAGGGAAGGATCGATCGTGACTTAAGAAGGTATGGGGGAAAACGATTTTTGGCAGAATCGATCCATAAAGCTGTGAATCGTGTGTTGTATTAGAGATTAGGAGGAAGGGTATTATTGTCCATTCATAATGTATTTTATTTATAATGATTTAATATTATGAAAAAAATTATAAATCAATAAAAAAATAAAAAAAAGTAGATTTGAATATATATGATATTAGAAAACATTAGGAATGGCAAATACGATATTTAGAGTTTAGTCCGGACAAATACGATATTTAGCTGTTTAGGAAGGGCATATACAAAATTCTCCCTTTTTTCAGTAGTATAAATTTTTCAGGAAGGTTTCGTTTATGTTGCGGTCCTTAATATAAATATGTTTAGGGAAATAAAAACAAAAAGTTTTAGTTGGCTCAGGTGGGTATCGCGATAGGGTGTTATTCTGAAATTTGCAAGTTCGAATATCCTTTCTAACATTTTTTTTCTTTTATTTTCGAAGCTATTTAAAAGGATTTTATATAGCATTATACGGATTTTATACCTATTACATTATGATGTTATGAAAATTAAACACAAATTCTTAGTTGTCCAAGCGCTAAGTGTTGAATGTTTTAACTTGGATATCCCTATTTCGAATCTTGGCCTTGACATGAGTGTATTTTATTTTGTTTTTTAGTTTCTATCCAATATCCCTTCAACTTGTTTCTTAAATTCAAATATTGTTCCAAATCTGTCATAACATGAAAGATAGCTCATATATACATGTGTTATATAAGCAACATAAGCTTCTCAATTCTCAGCAATTTAAACATCCGAATGAGTATGGGTTTAAACCCAAAATCGAGTTCGGAAAAACCGAGAAACCGAACCATCGGTTAGGATACCATTTACTTTTATCCTGGCTCCGCCACAAAAATCAGTACAACATATCTAAATAGATATATTAAAATATGAGATACTTTTGGACGACAAAAGTTTAAAAGGCTGATTAATTAAAGAAATGATATTCCCATGAAAAAAAAAGTAACGAATAGATGGCAAAAGGCCAATAATGAAGGGTGTATGTACTTTTTTTTTTTTTTTTTTCAAATTAGTGTTAGATGGGACCCAATTTCTGAAAAAAAAAAAAACTATTATTATCACAAAATTGAAAAACACCTATTTTAGAACGCCTCTATAAACAACACTAGTTTTGAAAAAGCTCAATTATTAAGAAAAAAATTAATATTTTGATAACTTTAAATTTTGTCATTTTCTTTTATGCAAAAGGCTTTCAAAAGAAGGGATAATTCATTTTTAGTGCACAGCCCATCATCATTTTCTTATCTTACCGCGTCATAACCCATTCACATTCTTCCCCCGTTCGTTGTTATTGTTCGACGACTTTCTCAGGTCTGCGTTCATCAGTCTCAGGTAACTTTTTCTCTGTTAACTTCCCGGATTAAATTTTCCTTCCACATAAAGTGATTTTGCTTCTAACTATTAGAACCTAACGTTTCATCCACCAAGGCCTGGACTTTGTCGATTACTTTACATACAAACTTGTATAGTCTTCAATGGTGTAAAGCTAATTTTCTGCCTTAAATTATGTTTGGATCAATTTTCTTTCGTCTACTTCTAGTTTTGCTCAAATATCTACATATGGTCTCTCTTCTGCCTCCAATACAGATCCAAACAAGTCCTCTATAGAGATGAATCATTTGATTAGTCTTGTTTATGTTTAGAATTCAAGTGACCTTTGTATAACAAAGCGTACCAACTTATCCCCAAATGTGGAGTTTATGTTGCTTGAAATGGAAATTTGATGTAGTGTTTGAGAAAGTACAAATTCATCCTCAAAATTTGGAAAATGGATGAATACTTTTCATGGTTTTGCATAATACATCACTAGCTTGCTTAGCAACAATAGATGCAGTATTAGCTATTCCCAACACTTCAATTTAATGGTGTTTTCTTCGATAAAAGATGTATCTGTATCTTCTTTCAGTCCCTATAATAATATATGTTTACTTTTCTTTGACAGGTGTAGTTGACCACAAACACAATGTCCTCTTTCAGGGACTGTTTTGATCAATACAAATATAAACTTGATATCATTAATACTGCCACCAACAACTTCGCTGATAACAACTATATCGCAGAAGGTGGATTTGGGAAAGTATATAGGGGAGAATTCCTTGACTCTAAGCGTCTTACCATAGGTGCCGTAAAGCGCTTGGATCGTTCCAAAGAGCAAGCAGATATTTCATTTTGGAGAGAGATCATGTTGCTTACCAGTCATAAACATGAAAATATAATCTCACTCCTTGGATTTTGTAATGAGGGTGAAGAAAGGATCATTGTGTATGAATATGCATCAAACAAAAGCCTTGATTTTCATCTAGATAAATCTAACCTCACTTGGATTAAACGTCTAAAGATATGTCTTGGGGCTGCACGTGGCTTGGCGTGCCTTCATGATCCCAAGGGGACCCAACAAAGAGTCCTGCACCGGGATATTAAAAGCGCCAATATCTTGTTGGACGAAAATTGGAATGCCAAAATTGCTGATTTTGGCTTGTCAAAACATGGCCCTGCCAACCAACAATACACGTTTGTTTTCTCCAATCCTGTGGGCACTCTTGGCTATTGTGATCCAAACTATATAGAGAAGAATGAACTAACGAAAGAATCAGACGTCTACTCATTTGGCGTCGTACTGTTTGAAGTTTTGTGCTCAAGGCCTTGTGTTGATTTAAGTTGTAAGGATGTGCGAAAAAATCTCGCGGAGTTGGTAAAAAGCTATCATGAAAACAATATAGATGAGATTATTGATTTTAAGCTAAAGCAACAAATGGAACAGAATTCGCGTGATACGTTTGTAAAACTAGCATATCAATGTTTGGAAAAGGACTCATCACGACGCCCACCAATGGCTTTGGTCGTGAAAATGCTTGCAAGTGCTCTCAAACATCAAGTACATTGCTTTTCCTCTCAACTTGCATTTTTACAACCCTCTTACCTTTTTTGCATTTTGATACCATCAAAAGGTTAAATTGGACATTTTGGTTTAAATCAAATTAGGAAAAACGGATTTTAAGCATATTGGTTTGACTAATCTTTTTCTCACGTTTTAAGTTCAATTTTGATATGATTTTTAATCATTTTCAAATTGCACAGAGCATTCTCGAAGAATTTTGTGTTTTATCGTAAACTTTAACTTGATTTTATTGAAGATTAAAGATTAAGAATCAATTTAAATTAATAAAGAATTAGCTTCTTCTATAATTGCAAGAATTATCTGTAAACTAACAAGTGAAATACATATAACGGCTAGGGTTTCATATTATTATCAAAGAGAAGTACAAATACAATGAAAAGGAAAGACATAATATATAGACAAGCTAATTAGGGTTTCCTAGCGAAAAGGCCCAATCATAAAACCCAATACAAAATAAATATTATTAGGCTAACATCCCCCTTCAAACTCACAATGCAACAACAATAAGCATTGAGAGTTTGTCAGACAGAAAATGGAATCGAGGAGCAGTCAACGGCTTTGTAAGAATATCATCAATCTGCAAAGAGGAAGGAACATAAGGAAGGGAGATAGTGCCCTTCTGGAGATGATGACGTGTGAAATGACAGTCAATCTCAATGTGGTTTGTGCGCTCATGAAACACTGAATTCTTGGCAATCATTATCGCACTCTCGTTATCACAATACAAAGGGGTAGGCTGAGAGATGTGAACGCGCATATCTGCAAGAAGCCATCTCAACCAAACAATCTCACAAGTGGCGATAGCCATGGCTCGATACTCAAATTCTATAGAAGATCGAGAAACAACATCTTGTTTCTTGCTTTTCCATGATATCAATGAATCTCCAAGAAAAACATAATACCCAGTAGTGGACTTACGATCATAAATATCACTATCCCAATTTGCATCACTATAAGCACACAACTCAAGAGAGGATGAAGAAGGAAACATAAGAGTGTGGAACTGAGTACCACGTAAAATCTCAAAATACGAAGAACAACTCCCCAATGAACAGTAGTAGGAGCAGTGACAAACTGGCTAACCACATGAACTGCATGAGCAATATCCGGTCTAGTGACAGTCAAGTAAACCAAACTCCCAACAATGGTACGATAAAGACTTGGATCTGAGAATGGGACACCATCAGTTGGAGAGTACTTTGCATTACTCTCTATAGGCGTATCAACTGTTCGATTATCCGTGAGTCGTGCACGTTCAAACAAATCTTAAATATACTTCGTTTGAGATAAAAGATAACCCTTTGGAGATTGAGCAACTTCAATCCCCAAGAAATAACGAAGTAATCCCAAGTTTTTCATAGCAAAACAGTGAGCCAAATCACGCTTTAAAGACTCTATACCATCATGACCATCACCAGTAATAATCATGTCATCGACATATAAGAAAAGAATAATCCGGCCTGCATTCGTACATCGAATAAATAGAGTCGAATCATGGTTACTTGGTTGAAAACCAAGAGAAGTAATCACCATAGAAAATTTCTCAAACCAAGCACGAGGGGCTTGTTTGAGGCCATATAGAGCCTTCCGAAGTCGACAAATTTCACCTAGTCGGTGAGCAATACCAGGGGAGGAGACATGTATACTTCTTCATGAAGATCACCATTCAAGAAAGCATTCTTGACATCCATTTGATAAATCTTCCATTGCTGAATGGAAGAAACTACAATCAAGGTGCGAGCAGTCGTCATTTTTGCAACAGGAGAAAACGTCTCCTCATAATCCATACCATACTTTTGCGTGTACCCTTTCACAACAAGTCTGGCTTTATAACGCTCAACAGATCCATAAAACTTTGTTTTGATTTTATAAACCCAACGACACCCAATCGTGTGTTTTTTCCAGGTGGAAGCGGAACCAGATCCCATGTATGAGTCTGATAAAGAGCTGCAAGTTCCTCAGCCATAGCGGTCTGCCAAAGGGGATCATAAATGGCCTCTTTATAGTATGTTGGCTCAGAGAGACGATGTACATTAGCAATAAAAGAGGCAAAAGCCAGTGAGTAAGAGGAATATACAAATTCAGGAAGCTTTGTGGACTTCTTATTATGATAAGGTCTCGATGGAGGGGGGGTCTTGATGATTTGCAGACAGAGGATCAACGATAGGTGCTGGATCAGCCACATGTGGTGGATCAGCAGCAAGTGGTGGATCAGTGACATGTGGTGGATCATCAATGTCAATGCTAAACAGATCAATAGTACGGAGCTCCTCTCGGGTTGCATCATGTGACTGAACAGGAATGCTATAGAATGGAATATGCTCCAAAAAGGTGACATTGCGAGATACATACAGTTTCTGATTTGAAGGATCATAGCACCGATAACCTTTCTGACCAATACCATATCCCAGAAAAACACAAAGAGCTGATTTTGAAGACAACTTATATCTCTCTACATGAGGCTTCAAGACAAAACATGTACACCCAAACACTCGTAATGAAGAATAATCTGGGAGTTGTCCAATCAACATTTCATAAGGAGACTTCCCGAAGTGTACGTAGTAGGAATGCGATTAATAACATAAGCAGCGGTATGAACAGCTTCTCCCCAAAACATATTGGGAACTTGAGCAGAGAGTAGTAAGGATCTAGCAGTTTCTAGGAGATGTCGATGTTTTCTTTCTGCAACACCATAAGGATGAGGAGTGTCTGTACAAGATGATTGATGTATAGTGCCATCAGATGCCAATAATTGTTTAAAATCATTGGAGGTAAATTCTCCTCCCAGATCACACTGAAAACATTTTATGATAGCAGAGTGTTGAGTCTTGACAATAGCTCTGAATTCACTATATATGGTGAAAAAGTTAGACCTACGCTTCATAAAATAAACCCACGTATAACGAGTGTAATCATTAATGAATGAAACATAATAGTTAGCTCCTGACTTGGAGGTTATCAGAGAGGGACCCCATACATCAGAATGCACAGTATCAAAGGGAGCAACAGAACGAGTGACACTTTTATTAAACGATAAAATAGAAAATTTTCCCAGTTTACAACCACAACAATCAGAAATATCATCAAATTTCAAAGAGCCGAACACACCAATGGAAACAAAAAACTGTAAACGAGACGCTGAAACATGTCCCAAACGAGAATGCCAAAGATAAAAAGGAGACGATGAAGGGTTTAAACGAAAAGACGAAAAATCGACACTAGATGCAACAACATTAGCAACATGTAGCTGCTCCAAGACATAAAGCTCCCCAAGTCTACGGCCTATCCCAATCACCCTCCAAGACCGAATGTCATGTACACAACAGAATGAATCAGAAAAGAAGACCTAACAACCAGATTTACACAACTGACTGACCGATGCAAGATTCAAAGCAAGTGTAAGAATGTAATACACATTTGTTAACGATATATAAGGAGTGACAATAGAACCAACACCTTCTACTGACATGGGTGTAGCACTAGCAAACATAACAAAGACAAGTATACGAGAAGATAATGAAGCAAAAGATGAAAAATGTGGTGACATGTGATGAGATGCACCAGAATCCAATATCCACAAGGATGAAGGAATACCTGACATGTTGGATAAAGACAGACCTGAATGAGACATGGAAGCTGACATGGCAGTTGGATTGGTAGCTAAGAACTGTCTGATCTGCTCAACAATCTGTGGATCCAAGGCTGATGGTGTTGTGAAATCTGTTTCATTCTCAACTGAAGGTGTAGCAGCAGCGTACTGTGGTGGCCTAAAAGATGAAAAAGAGGGACGTGACTGTCCAGAAGACTGAGAGTGTGCTGGTGATCTTTTTTGCCGTTGCTGCTAATTTCCATTGCTTGTCAGTAAAGGACAATTTGCCTTCTAATGGTTTTTCTTCTTACAGAAAGCACACTTATCAAATGCAACTCTGGGACGATTTTGGTTTGAAGATTGGGGTCGTTGTGAAACAACAAAGACAGCAGGAGTGGCTGTCTTAGGAGCTTTGTCAGCATGGGACTTGATACGAGTTTCTTCTGCAATCAACTCGTGAACAACCGAATCAACAGTGGGAAGAGGTGTACGATTCAAGATTGATCCACGTAGACCTTCAAAATCTGAACGTAATGCTATCAAGAACTGAACCAAACGTTGCTCTTCCCTTCTATCAGTATAAGGCTTAAAAGCCTTCAACACATCAGGTTCTGTAAGAGGTAACTGATCCCACAAATCCGACATAGCTGCATAAAATTCCTGAACACTAAGATTGTTCTGTTGGAGGGCTCGAATATCATACTCTAACTGATACTGCTTTGCAAAGTTAGACTGAGTATATAACCTATCCAAGTGATCCCAAACCTCTTTGCCGTGTCATACTTCGCTAACTGAGTACCAATAGACTGGATGACAGAATTATTAATCCAAGTAATGATCATGGAGTTATCAGTCTCCCATGAGTCCAGTAAGGTTTCATAATTAGCGACCTTCTCGTCTGTTGGTTTCTTCTTGTCACCTGTAACAATCCCCCACATAGTCTTGCCCCGCAAGAAATTTTTCATAACATAACTCCAATAGGCATAGTTTTTGCCATCAAGTTGAATACTAATGGACTGAAGAGAATCATCTCTTGGGGCCATATTTCAATATCAGTCAAATAGTAAATACGAGTAGCAGCAAAAAACGATCAAGATCTCGAAATCAACAAAGCTAGACAAAAACGAAACCCTCAAAACCGACAAACGAACAAATCAAACCAAACCAAATACAGAAACGAGCAAAAGAAGCATACCCCAAAATTGCAAATGGTGACAATGAATAGTGCATGTGAACAGTACTCGTGAACAGTAGCCTTGATGAACAGTAACGTCGATGAACAATAATCGTCGGGTGAATAGTAACACCGATGAAACAATATCGTCGGTGAACAGTACTCGATGAACAGTACCTCCGATGAACAGTACTTCCCCCCCCCCCCCCCCCCAAAAAAAAAACAAAAAACTACAGATAATCAACCGAGCTCTGATACCATGTAAACTAACAAGTGAAATACATATAACGGCTAGGGTTTCATATTATTATCAAAGAGAAGTACAAATACAATGAAAAGGAAAGACATAATATATAGACAAGCTAATTAGGGTTTCCTAGCGAAAATGCCCAATCATAAAACCCAATACAAAATAAAGCCCAAAATATTATTAGGATAACATTATCAATTTCAGTTGTAAAGATTATTTTTGAAGAATATGTGTTATTTGTTGTTTGTTAAATAAACAACATTCTTGAAAGAAATATCAATCTATGAAAATAGAAAAATAAGACAAGAATTACAAGTGCATAAATATATTCTTGAAGAATAAGTTATAAATTAGAAATTTTTGGATTTTTGAACAGTAATTTAACATTTTTGAAAGAAGAAACAACATTCTTTAAGAATACAAGAAAATAAAATAAAATAAAAATTACAAATACATGAAACATTCTACAATATGACCGATTTGCAGCTCCATTCTTCTACATTCCATTCTTTAAGAATGTTGCATTCTTAAAGAACTTTAAGAATACATGAAAATAAAATAAAATAAAAATTACAAATACATGAAACATTCTACAACATGACCGATTTGCAGCTCCATTCTTCTACATTCCATTCTTTAAGAATGATGCATTCTTAAAGAATATGCAAATGGACATATTTCAATATTTCTTGTACTGCTTTGCTTAGGTGAGCATCAATGTATGTGATAAACTTCTCCTAACTCTTGCACCAATAATCTTCAAATACACCCTAATTTTTTTAGCCATCAAAACCAAATTTAAATATTAAAAGATATTTAAAAAAACATAAACCCCATGGTTTCAAATATATGAATAAAGTAACAAAAATTTAAATGGAGAGTGTGATACAATTCATTTATTTATTGCAATAAAAAAATAACTTTTTTTTCTCATAGGAAGTTATCCTGGATAAAGAAAAAGTAGGAGTAAAATGGAATAAACTAAATGTATAATAATTTGTTAGATAAAAAAGAGTAGTGGTGATTATTGGTTACTTACATGTAGGCTTTTTTTTTCCTTTTTTTCTTTAATTTGTTTCCTCATTATTGGTAAGTTCCAATGCTTTCACTACCAACCAGGAGCTTTCACTACCAACCAGGAGCAACTGAAATATTTGATGTTTGTTCCAATCTTGCCGATCACCTTTGGTGCACCAAAACAATCTAGATAATCATCCTACGATCATTTCAAATGTTTATAAGTCAATACGTGGTTCAAAACTAAAAGTAGGTAAGCATATCATTAATATACTAAAAGGATACTTGAGGATATAAAGAT